>NC_061115.1:117757440-117816460 GCF_002878395.1 Capsicum annuum | reverse complement strand
GCATTTTGGTCATTTCCTATTATATTATGGACGGGAATATGTGTATATATACATGTATATGAGTTCAAAAACTCATTTTCATCATCAATCATTGAGAAAGAACAAACTCTAACCAAATTTGACCTTTAAATTACTTTTGATTCAACCATAGAAATTCCAAAGTAATCCGATAACTGCGTTTGTCATCTTGAGAGTTTTGAACGGCACCTATTATTTATGTAAACAGGATTGCATAATCAAGATGTGAATTTTAAGGTATGAATATTGTTTGCCTTTGTTCTTTTCCATATGTATATGTGTGATAGAGGATTATATGTATTGGTTGTTATTGAAAGGTGATGGAAATAGGGTTATGGACTATTTTGCATGGTTTGGTTGTATTGAATTGTGGAAGGTGGATATGGTAATTGAGTTATGGAAGGTGGATATGGTGATATACTATTGAATTGATAATTATTTATGTCTATGGCTCAATTTGGTTTAATGGATTGGTTGGAAGGATAAATGAATCCAAACTTGATATTGGAGGATGTTGTATGAATATGCATGGCATGTGAATGTAATTGGAGAATAATAGGGTTAAAGTGACACCCTTTATGGTGTAATTAAGTCTTACTACTTAACCACTAGTTTGGTGAATTCAAATAAATGAATTGTGTCATTTGGTTGCTAATACTAGATTGCTATATATGTTCATTGTAGATAAGTAATCCGAAAAGATGGGAAGTCCATTTAGGACTAGTATTGAAGGTTGACAGTTAGGTATGTAAATCATATCTATACCATACTCTATACTCTATTAAGAAAGTTTCCAAAGTTATTCAATAACATGTGATCCATAATGGTTTTGTATGATGTCCTACGTTACCAATGAACTTGTTTCCACCCTACAAGATGTCAAGACATTTCAATACTTTTTTGTCTTCCAAATCTTACATATTTATTGCACTAATGAATGTCATAAGGTATCCGGTTACTCAAACAAGACTCATGTACTATTAATGACTCCAAAACATTTCATTGATATACCAATAAATTTGCACTTCATTGTTATGGCATTGATGACTCCAAAACACTTCATTGATGTGCCAATGAGTTCTTACTTCATTGTTATTGCATTGATGGTCTATTTATATGTCTCTTATTGATGTATCATTGTTTTAAAGTATAAAAAATGTGGTGGTGACCAAAATAACAATCTCAAAGATTAATTGAACTAAGTGATGGAAGTTCTCTCTTATCGGGTGGTATCCCAGGGGCATAAGCCTATCATGGGTCGATCCCTATTTATGTGTTTATGGATAGTATCCCAGGGGCATAAGCCTATCATGGATCGATCCCAGTTTATATGTACTGGAGGTAGCCTAATGGTCACAGTACAGTACAGTAATGATTACAAAAATGATAAGAACGAAGGTAAAGTGATTGAATAAATACAATGTATAGGTTGTCACAAGTTCTAATAAGTGTGGTCCACTCCTATTATGATTTATTCACTTGTTTCTGATTTCTATTGAGCTCCTATATCATATGTAATTATCTACAGCTTTACATACTCAGTACATATTTCGTACTGACGTCCCCCACGGGGGACCTGCATTTCATGCTACAGGCACAGGTACCTTAGCTCATACACCGCACAAGTAGGAGCCAAGATATCCAGCTGCTTTTGGTGAGCTCCAGTTTGCTTTGGGGCTTTCTGTGTCATATCCAGTCACTTTTGGTATTGTATAGAAGTTAGTTATATGGCGAGGTGTGTGCGGACCTTAGTTAAACTCTGTGTATTATCTAGAGGTTTTGTAGACCTAATGTACAGTCAAGGTGGTGTTTTGTTAATAGACGTGATGGCTCCAACAGCTAAGTATTGTATATACATATATATGTGTGCTCGAGCTTATACAGGTGAATAATTCCTTTTATAGGCGACATGATGCTGTCTGAATTTCGGGTTGTCATAGAGGTATGCATGGGAAGTATAAGGTTATGAGCTGGTTCTCCCGGGCCTCCTCGGTTACGGGTGCCAGTCCGCCCCAATAGGATTTGAGGCGTGACATGAGGTCCAACTTGTAACCCCAGCTGGAAGAGTGACAGTACCGTGCCACGGGTACTAACACTGGCTGTGTGGATCCACTAAAGTGAAGTCCCGAAGGACTAAAGAGTCACCCTCTATTGGCAGGTGCTCTAGTGAAGATATATGTCAACCCTCAACTGGTAGGTTAATATCTCAACCTATGGTGGCTACGTAGTTCTGGAATGCAAGGACTGCTACTAAAGGTCACACCCCCAACTGGCAAGTAAGCCTCCATCCCTGGGTTTGCTCGGTGCTAAATCCTACTCTCAACTGGACTACTAAACTAAGCTTATCTGATAATACTTTAATATATCCGAAACCATTCTAAAAATATTGAGACTAATAAACAGCTAAGTGTTTGGGTATTCATAACCCCCAGGACTCAAAAATATTAATAGTAGAAACATACTAAAGCTTCAAAGCATAATAAGTAGTCGTTGTTCAAAATTCAACCATTTAGGCATTTCATCAAACATTTGAAATTCATGAACTTAGGAATGGGGATGATTGAAACATGTGGGAATAACATAATCACAACACTAAAATCATACATTAGGTATTTAACATGGAATTTCATGCTTCAAATATGTAAGGGCTACTTTCCAACAAAAATCACTTGCAAACATCATGTATAATTGAAATTCATAAAATTTTCTTGAAAATAACTCATTATAAATATGTAAATTCATGATTTAAGACATAAAAATAGGTTCTTGGACTCCATGGGTGAAAAGGGCTTGTGGATGAACATCTAGCATACCTTAAAGCTTTAATCTTGCAAGAGAATTAACTTTCTTGATAGTCCTTGGGTGGTGAAGCTTGAATCCTTGAGTTTTCTTGAAGAAATAGTGATTGAACTTGATGAATTTGGGGAAGGTTTGGGGTTTATTTGAGAATAAAATTGGAGAAAATATGCAAATAATGTCCTATCAGTGATTTAATCCTGTGTTTTTACAAATTGGGATGTTAGGAAAAGATAAGACTGCCCCTTTAAAATTTAAATTTGTAAGTGGAGCGCCGATTAAGCCATCACCGCGATGCGCCAAGGATGCCACCGCTAAACGCACCACAATGCATCGTAATCACGGTGAGGTTCTGGAATTGAACTCCAAACGTGCCTCAATTCTTCCCCAAAAAATTTAAAACTTTCCTGAGACATGCTACTTACACCCTAAACATGAATTAACTTAGAAACCATCATCTCGGGGTCCGTAAGGTCACTTTAAAAATCATCAAAGTTAAGAGGCTAAAAATAAAACTGTCTTTAACACTGAGCTAAATTTTTAGGTTCTAAGCCTCTTGTACATGCACTATGGGCTAAACTGAGCTAAGACTAACATGGGGTATTACAATAGTTAAGGGCTCTTTTAATGGTACATTCGGTAGTCCAATCAATAGCCAAATAACATCATAATTAATAGATCATCATAAGCTTATCCAACAAATATACATATGGCATAATCATGTAGGCATTACCTCAAATATCATTCACATAACCAACAAGTACCAAGGTTTCTCAATATTGCCTCGAAAGGGCATTGTCTAGGCATTTAATAAATGTATAAGGGTTTCAAGAGAACTAATCATCAATCTTGACTTAAGGTTGGTCAATGAGCCTACTTTTAAATCCCCGAAATACATTCTAAGTCAAATTCTACGCCAGACTAGGTTAAGGCATCTAAATCCACTTTTAGATGTATAGCAAACCACAATAAGCCCTAAAGTATAGGTTCTTCTAAAGCACTTTAACTAAGCCAAATGAAAACTAAGGCAACCTTTGATAGCGTAAGCAACTAAGGCCAATTTACCCTAAGCATAAGTAGCTAGAGCATTTTTACCTATCTTGAGTAATCTAAGGCATTCTTATGCTAAACATGAGTAATGCTGTCCAATGCACCTAAGGCACAAGGAAAACAAGCCAAATATTTCAATTAGATGTTTTCAAATTAGCCTAAACGGTCCAACTAACCCAAGTCTTGCATTAAATCAATTTAATACCTAAAACTCATCCCAAATCTAATATAATATTATAAGAATACTATGATATAGCTCAATCTTACAAAGTTTAAACCTAGCCTACCTCAATACCGAAGAAATCTCAATGAACCACTAAACCATCATTTTTCCCTTTCGAGAAGCCTCATCGAGATGTCATGCTATCAAAAACACATTCTACATATCAAAATAGAATATCAATAATCATATTGCACCATTATGCTTTGGGTCCAAAAATAACCTCAAAACCCCATATGGGTCCCACATGCGAAAATCGAGTTTCTGAGACCAACTCAACATTCTCAAATGCTCAAGGAATCATTACCCTCAAAATGGGTGAAAACAAAGCTAAATTGAGGCTAAAATCAAGCCTTGAGGGTTTTGGGGTTTTGAGAAAATAGTCAAGAAATTTCACCAAGAAAAGGATAAATTCTTACCTCAAATCAGAAGATAATCGGAAAAATAAATGTTAATCAAGATCCCAAGTCACCTACAAGTCTTAATTTTGATATATCTTATTCTTTAGGTTTTTCTCTCAAGAAATGGATGAAAATGGCTAATCATAATATTGGAGTCTATTTATACCCCTACCAGGTCCTCGGGTCCCTCTATTGCGACATAGTAATCTGAGGTGGTTTTATACACTTTGGTATCATATTCTAGCTTATTTTGCCTTGTTTTGAGAGAAATTCATGTGATTAACGTGTTCATATTGATATAAATAAGAATTTAATTGTCTAAGAGCGTGATTACAATGTCCAAAGTAATTTTTTAAATAAGTTTGTATTTAATTGAGTAATTTAGAGTTCAACCCGAAAAACTAGTTTTACTAGCTTGAGCTAGGTGTGTGTCTAGTTGATTTCGGTGGATTCTAATATGTTTAATTTGTTTCAAATATTTTAATGGTGTAATTATGAGTGGAATAAATTATTTGTAATGTGCAAAATTTAATTTGATTAAGTCAAGCGTCGAAATAATAAATGGAAGAGCATTACGAATTTGTCTTATCTTAGCTCTTGTTTTGATTTGTTATTGAGGTTATTGTGTTGTTTTGATCTTAAATATGTGGTGTATGACATTGTAGGAGGCTAAGTGAGATGAATACGGTGATATATTGATGATTTAAAGGCCGAAAATTCATTAAAAATACACTACAAAAGACATGGACAAAGGATAGAATATTTTACACTTAATCAGATCTTTGAACGCAAATTTCAGTGAGTCGACGCAAAGTTAACGTGTCGCATCAATGTGCTCAACGCGTTGACTGACGCATCGCGTTGATAATTCATGCACATCAAAATCAATTTGCGCCAACACAGCGGATGGAAACCATTACTAATTTAATTCAAAGGGCACGCAATTCAAGAGAGAGTGGGAACTTTTATTCCCACAATGGGATTATGGATATAATTTAATATATATTTCCCTCTTTACATGGAAAAAGGAAAGGACAGCTGGACATCATTACGTTTTGGGAAAAACTTGGACAACATCATATATATATATATATTGGTCAATTCTTGTGCACAAAAAGGGGAGGACACGTACAAAACTTTATTGACGCTGGACACAGTTTTGAGGAAAAATACGGAGGCGACTACACGGTTCATTAGGTTTTTAATTTTTATTTAGCTTTTAATTTTTTATATCATGTATTCAAATATTTGGATCGTGCTTATGAATATTAGTGGCTAAAAATTTCTTTCCGGGATTAAAGCCAAGAACATGAGTACTATTATTTTGGATTAATTTCGTTAATTTTACTTATCATATTTGGTTGTTTGTTTATTCTTGCTTTAATTATTTTATGGATTGATCACCCATAAAATGCATATATTGTCGACCTTTCAATCTCGGGATAGGAAATAGGAAGATAGAACATGGAAATAAATAAAGTTTGGGTTTTTATTCTTTTATAAAATAAAGAATTGAACTTAACGTCTAGGATAGGGATGTACTTAGATGCCTTACTTGATTCATATGTAGGATGATAGCTTTAATTAACTTAATTGGATTATTACATCCCCGCTCAATGATATAGTTGTAATATCCACATTAGGTAAAAGATTATAGGTTAGGAAATCATGATCATGCAATTAACCCTATAAATCAACAATCAAGATAATCAAATTAGCGGATGAGATTCAATAACATAGTATGATTGTTCGGAGAGCTTTAACCTTGGGCTTTTCTCCATTGATTGTTCCAAAAATTTATTTTTATGCATAATTTATTTAATTTTTAGTTTACAATTATTCAAAACTCTTCGTGTTTATTTTTTCTCAATTAGTTAGACTAGAATTAGATAGGCGGCAAACGCAAGTCCCTGAGAGATCAATACTTGGGCTTCCTTAAAGCCACTATATTACTTGATAAGACCGTGTACACTTACGTGTGCGCTTGGGTGTTGTCAAGTTTTTGGCGTCGCTGTCGGGGACTTGTAACTAGAAAACTATCTTATTTTTAGTTTAGCTATATTGAGTTGTAAATAGTTTTTGTTTAGTTTATTTTTATTTTCTTTTATTTCTCTTTTTATCACACCTCTTGACATGGCAGCTTCGGATAGATGGTTTTCAAGTGATGACGATTCTATATGGCCTATGGTTTGTAGTCAAAGTGGTCATGTTGAAGATATGTGTGCTGTCAACCTCGATTCAGTAATGTTTGTAAGCTATGCTAAAAGGCAAAATTATATAAACTACTGTAATCGAACGGGGTTGAATCCATCACAAATTCAATTATGGACCAACCAGCAGCAGTTTCAGCAGCAACAACCAAACATGCAGGCCACAACTCAAATGAGCAATTTGAAAGAGTTGGTGAAATAAATTTTAGCATCTCAGAATGAGTTGTTGGCATACATGAAGAACCAAAGGGAGGCTGCAGAATAAGTGAACCCCCAACCAGTTGTAGAGAAAGCTGTTGATAATTTGAGGAAGTCTGAGTACTCGTAAATTAAAATTGTTGAACATGTTGGGGAGATACCACTGCCACCATGTCTACAGTGGCTAAGCAAAGAAAAATATGAGAAAGATATTAGCTAATTTGTGATACAATTTCCACCATGTCTACAGTGGCTAAGCGAAGAAAAATATGAGGAGTATATTAGCTAATTTATAGAGAAAACATAAGAATCGCAGCCACTAGATTGTCATTTTTATCTTGAAACTAAAATTGAGAAGGTGAATAAAAGTGAGTGTGCAGTAGATAGTGTAAATTCTGAAGTAGGATAAGTTGGGCCTCACTCAGAACATTTTTCTTCATTATGTTTAGATAATATCTTGTCTGTGGAATCATTTGAAATAGTAAAAGAGTGTGAAGACGAGGAACAAGAATCCTATATTCTTGATTTTTGCACCGGTTAAGAAACATAAAAATACACCTCACTTGAAGGCCGAGTGGTTTACCATGCATATTCTATTACTTGATTCCTTAATCTTTGTACGACCACCCTATGAGCGAGGGAAAAAGATGGATGCGATGTTGGAGGTGAAATTCATATCCTCAAGGTGGAGAAAAGAGTTGATTGGATCGTGCCGCGACACTAAATTAGGCGCTTCTTGGGAGGCAACCCAAGTTAAATAGGTATGTTTTCTTTTCAATTTTTTTTAATTTTTATTTTACGTATTTTTTGTTTTTAGTTGAGTCATAGGTTAACGAAAATTCTGAATACCATAAACTTGAGCATGAAGCATGACAAAGACTGAGTGTGGGGTCCCACGAATCTTATTTATATAAAAAGATGCTACTAGCTAGGCCTAGAGGCCTCAAGGAGTATTTCTATCTTTTTACTTTTAAATTCATTTTGGAGACAAAGTAGATTTTTAAGTATGGGGTGGGAAAATTTCTAATTTTTGGCTCAATTTAATTTTTTTATGTGTGAGATATTCTTGTTGATGCTATTTTTGATTGCATGATGCAAGTGGGTTTGTTTGTAAAAGCATGTTGAATTGTGTGAATTACTACTTTTGAGACTCTTAGGCTCATGTTTGAGACTCTTGTACTTGTTGGCTTAAAATTGAATTTGTGCTATTGTTTGGTTAAGAGTCTATGATGATCCTATTGAGTTGAGCATGTGCCATGTGAGTGTGAGATTTTTTATATTCCTTGTTGCATTTGATGTCTAGAACTTGCCCAGTATGTGTGTGAAGCGAAATAAAGAATGTGGGTTTAAGAGATAATATTGATATTTCTTTGATAGCCTTATTTTATATATATTTTTACCTACCATTTGTGCATTATCTTAGTTAAACCCCATTGATCCTTTAATCTTTTCTTTGGCGGCCTCATACGTAGCCTAATTCCCATCTTTGATAGACTATAATTTGATCCAAAAGGCTCCTAAGTGCTTTAATTGAAAAAAAAATTGAATTAGTAAGGAGTTTAAAAAAGTAAGGAAGAAAAAGGTGAAATTGATGCCCCAAGGTAAGAGTTATTAGTGTTTATAATTGATGTGTGGTGAATGGGTGTGATATAATTTATGTTAAAAATATTGCCATGATTTTGAAAAAAAAGAAAAATCGAGTCTTGTGGTAGTAAACTATGTGTCCACTAAGTGTTTGTGAAAATACTTAAAAGAAATGGGGCAAAAATAAAAGAATGGGGTAGACAAAAATGGTGTAATTTGGTTGTTGGAGATTGATTTTATAGAGAGGTTAGTCACTATTTCCAAATAGTTCCTACTCGTACCTTAGCCTACATTACAACCCAGAAAATTCTTAATTGATCCTAAGCATTACATTCGACTATTAGTGGAGTATTACACTAAGGACAAGCCTATAGTTCATTGTGTGTAACTTGTGAATTCTTTGTGAGAGTGAGCGTAATTTGATCCTTGTACACATTACGTTATAAATTGCATTATGGTGAGTAATTATGGGTAACCCTCTTGTTGTTAGGGGCACATGTTTGATGAATGTGGGTGATTTGTATGATGTCCTTGATTGAATAATATGCATGAGTTTGCCATGTATTGAGTCAATTCTTGAGGCTAAGATGTTTTGGAGTAGTGTTCATGAGCTTTCAATTGTGTTGGTAATGTGCTTTGTGTAGAAACTTGCATTCTATGTAATCATTGTAGTACGAGCCCGATTGTCTTTATTTTAGTCAAAGTGTAGTGTCACCTCAGTTTTTTTATGCTTAGATAAAAGAGTTGTTCAAGGACGAACAAGAGTTTAAGTGTGGGGTGATGATCTGAGGTGGTTTTATACACTTTGGTATCATTATTATAGCTTATTTTGCCTTATTTTGGGAGAAATTCATGTGCTTAACGTGTTCATGTTGATATAAATAAGAATTTAATTGTCCAAGAGCGTGATTACAATGTCCAAAATATTTTTTAAACAAGCTTGTGCTTAATTGAGCAATTTAGAGTTCAACTCGAAAAACTACTTTACTAGCTTAAGCTAGATGTGTGTCTAGTTGATCTCGGTGGATTCTAATATATTTAATTTATTTTAAATTTTTTAATGGTGTAATTATGAGTGGAATAACTTAGTTGTAATGTACAAAATTTAATTTGATTAAGTCAAGAGTCGAAATAATAAGTGGAAGAGCGTTACGAATTTGTCTTATCTTAGCTCTTGTTTTGATTTGTTGTTGAGGTTATTGTGTTGTTTTTATCTTTAATATGTGGTGTATGACATTGTAGGAGGCTTGGTGAGATGAATACGATGATATATTGATGATTTAAAGGCCGAAAATTCATTGAAAATACACTACAAAATACATGGACAAAGAATAGGACGTTCTACACTTAACCAGATTTTTGAATGCAAATTTCAGTGAGTCGGCGCAAACTTGAACAATATCATATATATATTGGTCAATTCTTGGACACAAAAAGGGGGAGGACACGTACAGAACTTTATTGACGTTGTACACAGTTTTGAGAAAAAATATGGAGGCGACTACACGGTTCATTAGGTTTTTAATTTCTTTTTAGTTTTTAATTTTTCATATCATGTATTCAAATATTTGAATCGTGATTATGAATATTAGTGGCTAAAAATCCCCTTTCTGGGGTTAAAGCCAAGAACATGAGTACTATTATTTTATCAATTTCGTTAATTTTGCTTATCATATTTGGTTGTTTGTTTATTCTTGCTTTAATTATTTTATGAATTGATAACCCCTAAAATACATATATTGTCGATATTTCGATCTCAAGAGAGGGAATAGGGAGATAGAACATGGGAATAAATAAAGTTTGGGTTTTTATTCTTTTATAAAATAAAGAATTAAACTTAGCTTCTAGGACAGGAATGTACTTAGATGCCTTACTTGATTCATACGTAGGATGATAACTTTAATTAACTTAATTGGATTATTACATTCCGCTCAAGGATGTAGTTGAAATATCCACAATAGGTAAAAGATTATAGATTGGGAAACCATGATCATGCAATTAACCCTACGAATCAACAACCAAGATAAGCAAATTAGCAGATGAGATTCAATAACATAGTATGATTGTTTGGAGTATTTTAACCATGGGCTTTTCTCCAATGATTGTTCCAAGAATTTATTTTTATGCATTATTTATTTATATTTTAGTTTACAATTATTCAAAACTCTTCGTGTTTATTTTTTTCTCAATTAGTTAGACTAGAATTTGATAGGCGGCGAACGCAAGTCCCTGAGAGATCGATACTTGGGCTTGCTTGAAGCCACTATATTACTTGATAAGACCACGTACACTTGCGTTTGCACTTAGGCATTGTCACCTAGGACTACATCAGAAGAAGATATTGTAATCACAACACTCCTATCCTGCAATCGCAACACTTGCTCTACCAAGGGTACGGTAGACACGTAATTCTGTCCCTCCCGAGAAGTCGAATTTACCCATTTACCCCGCATTACCATATACCTTAACCCCATATGATTATTCTTCCACAAAAAGATAAAAATAACAAAATTTCAAACAAATTAACAAGCCACCCAATCAAAACTAACCACTTTATTTTATCCTATCCACCTCACACCCTACCCCATATACCCCTATCCCCACATACCCCTACCCTACCCACACCCCAAGTCACATTTTTTTTATTTACCCTCACATACACCAAACATTTTACTCTCTATTTTCTTTCGCACAGAATACAATTATATACACACAGATTTTCATACATGCAAAATACTCTCCACTCATTCTAACGCACACCGCTATAGACACATTCAAATCACACACACAATAATCACAAGAAGAACGCACACATAACTATACAGTAACGCAAAAACACATACATGATAAATGGACTGTTATACACAAATATAATTGAGAGAGTAGAGAGTGGAGGAAGGACGAAAATTACTGAGGTGAAAACAGTGAGAAGAGGATGATCAAAAAAGGGGAAAGGGTTGAACGATGAGTGAACGAAAGCCGACTGTTTCTCTTTTCTTTGAGTTTTCCAGTGATTTATTCACTGGAATCGTCCATCTCTTGTCGGACTAAGTCACACATACCTAAAATTATCTTTCCCATTTGAGGACCATCAAAACCAGATCCAAATCCCTTAGTTGCAACCCCATTTCAATTTTACGACAAAGTTTGGTGGAAATCTTGTAAGAGTTTCTTGGGTTTCATAATTTCTGTCTCGATTTGCTCGATTTTTATTATTCAAATCTATTTGGGCTGTAATTTCTTGATATCGAGTTGATTTTATCCATTGTTGAGGTTCGACTCGAGGTTTAGGACGCAGATTCTATCGAATTTAATCAAAATAATACATCAATTTTCAAAGCCTTTTCTTTGGTTCAATTCTTCAACTCCTTATCTTTACTTTACCTAATTTGATGGGTTGATAATGTGATTTTATGATATGTTTGAATGTTTTTTGAGCTTTCGTAATTGCCTTAGTTTGATTGGTTGATTTTATATAAGAATTGGTTAATCATGGGGTCTAGAGTGAAGTAGGGCCAGAATTGAAATTGATAAAAGTGAATATTATTTATTTTGATTCATTGATGATTGTTTAATTCAAAATAAGTATTGATGTTGTTAAACACAATATATCGTGATGGGTTGAAATTGGAAGGCAAATGGTAGGTTGGGTAGGCAAATTTAGGATTTGTGAATTGTTGGATGATTTGAAATGTTTGTTGAATGGTTTGTTTTATCACATTTGACTTAATTGTGTTCATTTGGCTAGGAAATTCCCAAGAAAAATTATATTTATTATCGAGGAATGCCCCGCGATATTTTATACTCAAAAAAACAATCGTGATCAAGGCTTGAGGCACCAGGTAAAGCATAGTGTAGGATAGATAGAATAGTTTAGATTTTAATTTCAGTATTTTTTATTTTGGTTTGTAATAAATTGGACTGGACATTAACTCTTGGATTTTCGTTTGTTTGGTTTGTGTGCTTTATGTGATTTATTCACTTCATAGTATCTACTAGCCCATATACTCCACGAAGCGACCGCGGTCAAACCACCGGATTAAAGGGGTGCCTAACACCTTCCCCTCGGTCAACAGAATTCCTTAACTGGAATCTCTGTTCTTGAATCAGTTTTTAAAGAGTCAAACCATTTTTGAAAAAGAATTTCCAACGATGAGTTGGCACACCAGATTTATGTCAAGTGGTGACTCTGAGTTCAAATAAAAAAGAATCATTTTCGAAATAAATTTTTATTTTTTGTCAGTTAATAATAAAAATCCTTTCAGACATAAAATCATAATCTTTTTGGTAAAAAAGGGGGTGTGACAGCTTTAAAACAAAATTTCATTTTTGTCACCTAATAATAAAAATCCTTTCAAACTTAAAAAACAATCCTTTTGATAAAAAAGAGAGTGTGACAGGTAGCGCAACTGAGGCCCTTCGCTAGCAATTGTAGCTGCACCAGATGACAGCTGAAACTTGAAAATTCTTTCAAGTTTTCGTCAAGCCCTTGGGATTCATTCGAAACCTCATATGCAAATGAACTACGTAACCATACTAAATTTGATATTCCAAATGCGATGGCACATTTGGATTTTCCCTTCGAGTTCATTTCAACCTAATGTGGGTCCCACACCCACATTTCATTTTCTTAACTTTCCAACAAATATGTTGAAATAAGCTCGGATGCCTTGGTACTTGGACTAAAGATCTATCTAGCCTAAAATCAATATTCCAGAGCTACTGGCACAGTATGAATTTGCATACGAGATTGTTTTGCTAAAGTTTTTTCCCGGTGGCTATTTGGAACCAACAAAGAATTCAAAATAGGAAAATGGCTCAAAAAAGCAAACGAACTACTTGGTAACTAAACTGTCAGTCCCAGCAAGTCATAAATAACTTGGGACAGGAATAAAAAAGTCCTAATGGTAAAAATAAGTGGAAATATAAAAAATAAACTGAAGAGTCATTACACTATAAAAAATTCGCCACCGAGAAGCCTCTCTCCGCTTTAAATAAAGAAAGAGGCACATCTAATAAAAACAAGACAACTCTTGTTATCCTTTATGTACCTAAGGTAAAGAAATAAAAGGATCACTTATTTGATGCCCTAGATAATATGTAAGAAGGGATAACTCTACCTATCAAGCGGATTGAAGCAATAAACCCATCCTCAAAGATTCTGGGAGAATTTGTGCCTCAAAATCTGCCACAAGAGATAACACTCCCAACAAAGCATACAAAAGAAGGCTTCGATCCAAATGCATACAAGCTATTTGAAAAGGCTGAAACCAGGCAGGCACGTGAAGGCCTTAGGTATACATCACCACCTCCAGTTTGCATATCTAAAAAGAGGAGTTAACAACTACATCAACGTGGAAGAAGAGTCTACTTCTTTTAATAAAAGAACTTCTATTTTTGATTTGTAAGAACTTCTATATTCGAGAGGTTGTGTTTTCAAAATACGAAAAAAAGCAACAAACATCGAAGAAGTTGTCAAAGTACGGAAATACACTCTTCACCCAAGATCCAAAAGTATTTCCAAAGTTTGATTCCTTCTAGAATGAGATGGTAGACGAAATTGGTGGTTTCATATAAGGAGGTGTTAAAAGCAAAGGCCCATTCTATGATTTATACCAAGAAGTATGATAAATATGAAGAAAGTGTTGGCTCCTCATATCATGTTAAAATCCAAAATAAAAATAATGTCTCATCTCAAATAAAGGTTGATGAAGAGATGAAAAATACTTTCTGGGGTTACCATATATCCATAAATGACGATGATCCTAAAGAGCAAGAAGATGTTGGAGATGCTTCATCGCAACTTGAAGAAGGAGTGAAGGCCACAATAGATCCTTGAAGAAAGTTAATCTTGGAACCGATAAATACCCAAGACCAACTTACCTGAGTACTTTTCTATAAATGGAGAAGGAAATCGCTTATATGAACATACTCAAATAATATAGGGATGTCTTCATTTGGAGTTATAAGGAAATGTCTGGCTTAGATCCAAAAGTAGTAGTCCATTAGTTGGCAATCAATAACGGTGCTCATCCTATTAAGCAAGCCCAAAGGCACTTTAGGCTAGAGCTGGTTCCATTGACTAAAATGAAGTTAACAAACTCATAAAAGTTGGCTTTAGCCGTGCATTTAAATACCCCAATGGATTTCAAGTATATTTCCTATAAAGAAGAAGAATGGTCAATTTGACTTTGTATCGACTTTAGGTATCTCAACAATACCTATCTTAAGGATGATTTCCCAATTCCCATACAAGAGTTAATGATTGATACCACCACTGGTTATGAGGAAATGTCCTTCATAGATGGTTCATTTGACTACAACCAAATTCGTATGGCACCAAAGGATGAAGAGCTCACTACATTTCATATGCCCAAAGGTATTTATTGCTACAAGTTGATGCATTTTAGTCGGAAACCCTGGTTCCATTTATCAAAAGGCTATGTAAAACATCTTTAACGGCTTACTCCATAAAAAAATTGAGTGTTATATGGATGACTTGGTGGTGAATTTAATAAAGAGAGACGACCACTTGAAAGACCTAAGAATGATATTCGAGTTGCTCTAAAGATATCAACTTAGGATGAATCCATTGAAATATGCATTCGGAGTCACTTTGGGAAAGTTTCTTGGCTTTATTATACGACACTGAGCCATTAAAATTGATCAAGCTAAGGCCTATGTGATTTTAAAAATGCCTTATCCTCTAAACATTCACGAGTTAAAAAGCCTTCAAGAAAGGATAACATATTTAAGGAGGTTCATTTCGAACTTGGCAGAAAAATGTCAACTATTTAGGTGTCACATGAAGGAAACCCCTTTCGAATAGAACCAAGCTTGTAGTAAGGACATCGAAAGTATCAAATCATACTTGATGAAACCTTTAGTTCTTGCAACACCTATACCTGGAAAATTATTTATACACTATATCGCGACACAAGAAAGGTCTGTTGGAGCACTACTAGCACAAGAAAATAGTAAAGCTAAAGAATAATCTCTTTACTATCTAAGAAGAATGATGGCACCAAATGAACTGAATTATTCTTCGATCGAAAAGTTATGTTTGGCATTGGTAATCTCAATCCAAAAGATAAAATATTACTTACAAGCTCATGTTGTCCGCCTTGTGTCTAGGGCAAATTCCATAAAGTTAGTGATATCAAAACTAGTCCTTAGTGATCCACTTGCAAGGTGGTACCTTCAATTTCAACAGTTTGAGATCGTGTATGTTCCCCAAAAGGCTGTAAAGGGACAAGCATTGGTAGACTTCTTGGCAGAACACCCGATACCTGAGGATTGGGAACTGACCGATTAGTTTTCTGGTAAAGATGCAATGGTTATTAAAGCCAAACCCCCACAGAAGATGTACTCTGATGGTACCGCACATCTAGGTGGAGCTGGTGCTGGTGTGGTTTTTGTCACTCCACAAAGAGAAGTCACCCCATACTCCTTTACCCTAATATATCGTTACTCTAACAATATTGTTGAATATCAAGCATTGATACTTGGACTTGAGATAGCAGTCGACATGAAGCAACTAAAATTACAAGTCTTCGGTGACTCTTAATTGTTGATCAAGCATCTCTTGGGAAGCTATGAAGTCAAAAAGCTAGAGATATGCCCGTATTATGATAATGCTCAGAAGTGATGGGATGGCTTGGAGAATTAACCCTTCAGCATGTGCCAAGGAAAAAAAATAAGAAAGTTGATGTTATAGCTATTTTGGCCTCAACCCTAACTCTTTCAAATTAGATACGAGTTACTATAAACCAAGAATAAGTAGTACCACCGCCTAGTGAGGATGAAGATGTAAAAAATATGTTTGAGCACCTTATCGCCATGTTTGAAGTTGTAAATAAAGAATGGAGGTAACCTATCATTGACTACGTGTGTTATGGGATACTTTTAAATGATCCAAGAAGAAGGTCTGACATCTGTCATTATGCACCTCACTTTATTTACTACAAAGACACACTATACAGAAGATCATTTGAAGCAGTACTCTTGTGGTGTTTGGGAGAGGAAGAAGCAGTTCAAGCTTTGCAAGAAGCACACTCAGGAGTTTGTGGATCTCATCAATTGCGATCGAAGCTTCATTTTCACATTAAAAGAATGAGGTATTATTGGCCAACGATGGTGAAAAACTGCTTAGACTATGCTCGAAGATTCAAATCATGTCAATTCCATGCAAATTTCATATGTCAACCTCCAAAAGTATTGCACCCAACTATAGTGTCCTGGCCATTCAATACTTGGGGACTGGATATTATTGGACCACTGCCTAAATCTTTTATGGACACTTGTACATCTTGGTAGTGACATATTACTTCTCAAAATAGGCTGAAGTTGTTGCTCTTAAGAAGTAAAAAAAAGAATATTGCAAAATTCACCTGATTGAATATTATCTACCACTTTGGAATAGACAAAGACAAGTCATTTCATAATAAGATGATGAACAAGATTTGTGATCTCTTTGGTTTCAAGCAGTGAAAATCTTTCGTGTACCATATTGTCGCTAATGGACTAGCTGAAGTATTTAATAAAACTTTATACAATCTATTGAAGAAAGTCATCTCCAAGTCCAAATAAAACTGGCACGAGCAAATGGAAGAATCTTTGTGGGCATATAGAATGACTTACTGCACACCGATGCAAGCAACCCCATACGTGCTTACTTTTGGAGTTGAAACAGTACTGCCACTTGAGTGTTAAATTCTTTTTTAAGACTGATTGTTCAAGAAGGGCTCACCAAAGAAGAAAAATGCTAAGTTACATCTTGCGGAGTTAGAAGTTATTGATGAGAAGAGGTTGGAGGCTCAGCACAATCTCGAATGTTATCAAGCTCGTCTATCTCATTCTTTCAATAAAAGAGTTTGCTTGAGGTGCTTTCAAGTTGGAGTTCAAGTTCTTAAAGTAAGAAGGCCCATTATTAATTCAGGTAAGTCTGGGAAAAATCTCACCCTAAAGTGGGATAGACCATATGTTGTACAAGAAGTGTATTCAAATGGTTCTTACAAGCTTGTCCATGCAGAAGGAATGAAAATTGGTCCTATTATACTATCCTTGAAGGAAAATGACACACCATAAGGAACAAATATAAACTGCATGTTCACTCCTAGCCCGCAAGAATATAAACTGTGTACAGCATAAAAAAAAGGGTCCACTAGGTTAAAAACCTCGCAAGAGGTAGCCTAGGAAAAATTTGGAATGAAAACAAAACTAACTAAAACAAAAACACTCACCCAAAACTACGTTGTGACTTGATCCTCTTCACTGAGGTACATAGGCGCTTGGAATTCTGTTTTGTGTTCAGTTACATGAGGGTCAAAAATACATAATCATGCTTAATCCGCCATATGAAAGTTAAGCCTGTATATATTTCAATTAAATTTTGGACTTATGCTAAATATTTGTGGCTCAATAAGGGAAACCCGTCGAAACAAAATAGAGCTCTTTTAATAGGATTTGGAATACATAAAGCCTATATTTTGGGGCGCAAATTTGTCAAACATGCAATTATCAAGTTCGTAAGTTAAAAGCTTTAATTCATAAGGCTTCCAAACTTAAGTTTTAAGTCCAACTCAATTGTGAGACAAAGACGTGAAGCCAATGATCAATAAGTTTGAAGAGAAAGAGTTTAATATTACAACATCAACACATCAAAATAAACAAGCAATTCTTGAAGTTGAAATCCAAAAGAAATGTGCAATATAAAAAAAAAGAGTTTCTATTACAACTAATAGATCCAACTAATCAAAAAAAGGCTAAAAAAATTAATAATGAAGTTTAAAGAAAAGGAAACATCTCCTAAGGCTAATCTAAGTATAACTTATAATTGACTAAATCTTGTAAAGTAGTCTCTAAGACTAGTTTTTTCTTCTCTACGACATTTGAGGCATTTTTTGTTGCTAGAGAAATATCAGAACACTTGGAAAATTCTTCCTCAGCAGCTGAAACTATGGATTCCATTTCTTCAGCTTCTTGTTTGGTGGCATCTCGGTGAGCTTTTAACTTTTTCACCTTCTTTCTCGCCTTCTCAAGCGATTTGCAGGCGGTAGATACTTCTTCAGATTTCTCGTTCCTCTTCTTCAATACAAGCTCAAGATTTTCTTTGGCTTTAAATATGGATCTGACTCTTTAATTATTACGGCCTGATCAACAAGGGTGGATCGTGCTTAGTCATAGAAAGTCGCAAGCTTAAAGAAAGACCCCAACATATTTTGCAAAGGGAAAATATCCACACCCATTCCACTCTAGTCATTGAGTATGACTTCGACATCATCTTGGATAGAAAAGGCATGATTTCAAATAATTCCTGGGAGTTTGGTGCGGATACTAGCCCAGGATCTCATGATAAATTCCTTATTAAGCTCTGAGACAACCTTCTTACCATAAAAATAGACATGGTTATTATTGGTCAATGGGGGAAGTGTGGCTCTACATTTTGTTTTAAATTTACCACAAAGATTAAAAATGACCTTTTTGGATGGAAAAAGTAACTCTCTTGAGTCTAGACCTGCTACGGATTCACTACTATCTTGTGGCTTACTTTGGTGAGGATCTTCTCAAATTTGAACATTGTTTGGCTGCACACATAAAGAAAAGCATCATATGAGGGACATATACAGGCAATTCATATTCTATTAAATAGTAGAGAGTTAATTAATTACCTTTTTAATGGTTGGTGGAGTCCTCGATAAACTATCATCACTAGCAAGAATCTCTCCACATGGGAGTTAGTATCACCTGGCTTGTCCAAAGATGGTTTCACCTTCTTCCAAAAACAATCTCCATGACTACTATCGCTCTCATCATGAGATGTACATTTATTGAAACCCTATTAAGTTGGGTCAGGTGACTCTTTTTTGCATTCTTGGGCATAGAGGACTCTTAACTTTGTATAAAACAACTAATTTAGATTTCAAAATAGGAGGTTTAACCATAATAGGGACCTCCTCGCCATGTTCTTGAGGAGTGTCGGTAATAGGACCTACGGCATTCACCAAAGATTCCAAGTTAGCTTCTAGAAACTTCCCATAAACTATGTCCCACCAAGATTTATACACAGTAGATGAGTACTTTCACACATTAGGCATGGCCATAGCAAAAGTCACCTTTTCCATGGATCCATCCAACATACAAATGCAATAAAATCTAAGTCCTTTATTAAGTGATGCACTAGAAATGTCATTTTCTAAGCTGCCAGAGAGGTTTTGATAGAACCCAAACTGGCAGCTAAATCGATGCAGGTTGTACGGGTCAAGGATGAATGAGTCTACGTACCTCAAAGGGAGAAAGTTAAAATGGATACTTATGATGTAACTTATCTCTGAATCTACATCTTTATGATTATCCACGAAGTATAAAATATTGGACTTGTTCGGTATGGTAGAAGTCCAACAAATGTTATCTCCTTGATAGATACGCTTCCTAATATGCTTTACATCAAAATATCTTGCAGTACCTTCTCCAGAATATGCTACCATTAATGGAGTGGGTGAACCATTAGGAAGAGAAAAATGCATCTTGAAATAGTAAATAAGCCAACTATAAACATAATGGATTGGAAAAGACACTTTGATGTGCTCAAGCTGTGAACATTTGGTAATCTTGTTTAAACTATTATAAATCCTTGACAAGACAGGAACGGCAAGATAAAAAGTTTGTTTATTGACCATCATAGCTGCAATTCAGAAAGTTCTCGAATGAATGAATTCTCAATCCTTAGAAGGAAACACAAAGGTGCATAACCAACATGATAAAAATGTTGTTAAATCTATATCAGTCCTATGTTCATACCCTACTCCCAGTTTAGAAAATGTCGCAGCATCTGCGCTTGACTGCTTTGTTGCATTAGAAATAGTCCAGTTGGGTTATGTGTTGATTTAAAGCGAACAGATTTTTTCTCCTTCCTCAATGAAGTTGCCTCGTATCTTAAGACTCTTTTACACCAAAACTTTATCCACTTGCTTAGAGTAACTCTTGGATTATGAGACTCTCCATCATGAAGATATTGAAAGGCTACAAATAATAATTTGAAGGTATGAGAGATGTATCTCTCATTCTTTTTATAAACATCGTGAGCTCTTTGGATTCAGGTACTACTTCTTTATAAGGAAGACCTCTAATAGGTAGGCCCTCAATTTTATGTAAATCCCAAAGGGATATAGATATCTCTCCAATTGATGCTAGTAACACATTTGTTTTTGAACACCAAGCTTCAAGAAAGGCTTGCAATATGTTTGAACTTCGATCATAGGTAAACAAAGAAGTATAAACGATATCATATAATTTTGTTGCCTTCAAAGTTTGGAGGCTTCTAGCCAATAAGTCCTTGACCCATTCCCAGTATACTTGAGTATGACGAAATTCACAATCAATATCAATGGCACTTTCACAACATATGTCACCCTGGAGTATTCGGCGCCCTAATCAAGGAAGGGTGATTGTAATATTCAGTTGAAGTTGGTTTGGTGCCTAAAGAGTTCATACTGTAAGGGATCGATTGAAACAAATGTCATGTTCTGAAGTCTAGTTTGACATATCGAAGAGAATTCATCAAGGGAGACCATGGATCCGCATACCTACCGATTAATAGAGTATGAGTCAATAGCTTGGATAAAATTACACCATCGCCAACCTTAATAAGGATATACTTGTTTTTGGAGGATGGAAGGTATAGTCCTTAAAGTAAACCATCATTGCAATCTGCGTGAGCAAAAGAAGTTTAGTTAAATACAAAGTCGAAGTTTGGTCAAATAGCTATACAAACGGTTGTTTATATAGTGACATTATTCAAGAATAAATTGACATGTATGTTAGAACCAATGTCACCATCTCGGTGCCAGATTGGTCGTTCTGAGGGTGTACAAAAGTGAAGTTAAACTTTGGCACCCTAAGTTGATTATTGCATAGTCACCATCTTGGAACCAAACTGGTCGATCTTAAGGTGTACGGAGGTAAAGTTAAACTATTGCATCCTAAGCCAATTATTGTATAGCCACCATCTTAGAGATAAATTGGCCAGTCTTAAGGTATACGAAGGCGAAGTTAAACTCTCGTTCCCTAAGCCGATTGTTTAACAGCCACCATCTTGGAGCCAAATTGATCGGTCTTAGGGTGTACAAAGAAAAAGTTAAACTCTCATTCCCTAAGCCAATTATTGCATAGCCATCATCTTGGAACCAAATTGGTCGCTCTTAATAGGTATAAAGGCAAAGTTAAACTCTCGTACCGTAAGTCAATTATTGCATAGTCACCATCTTGGAGCCAAATTGGTTAGTCTCTAGGTGTACGGAGGTGAAATAAACTCTCGCACTCTAAGCCAATCATTGCATAGTCATCATTTAAAAGTCAAATTGGTCTGTCTTAGGGTGTACGGAGGCAAAATCAAACTCTCGTACCCTAAGCTAATTGTTGCATAGTCACCATTTGAAAGTCAAATTGGTCTGTCTTAAGATATACGGAGACAAAGTTAAACTTTCACACCTTAAGACAATTATTGTATATTGCTATTTGTTTCATCCCTATAAAAAAGGAAAATAAGGAAGAAAACATAAGCATAAAAAGAAGAGATATTTACCCAAGTATGGAAATATCTTGCTCATCAAATAAAATAGATCAAACCTCCTCAAATCCTCTTCCTTTCTTAGAAAAAAAAAAAGGAAAAAACAAGGAAAGCTATCATGAGATTTTCAAAAGAAAAAAACAAAATAAAAAGAGAGTTGTAAAGAAAGTTGAATGAAAATAAAGGAAAAATTGCACTTACCTTAAAAAAAGGGACAGAAGCTATCGTGAGATTTTCAAAAGGAAAAAAAAAAGAAAAAAGACACATAAAAAGAGAGTTGTAAAGAAAGTTGAATGAAAATAAAATGGAAACTGCACTTACCTGTAATACTTGCACATGCACAAATAGCACAACAACGCAGGATTAATGCCTCAACGGTAAAAGAAAATTGTGAGAATCATAAGTGGGGCAATTAATATTTATAGAGAGAGAGGCGACATAAATTATTTTAATACCATCAAAATTAGGAAAATTTAGGGATGGTGGATCCATAAGTCAATAAAGATGAGAAGAAAATAATCCAATTCAAAAAAAAATGGAGAAGATTGCAAGTATAAATCCAAAAAAAAAAAGTCACGCCGGAGTAAATTAATAGGGAAAAGAGGATCTCATTTACAAAAGGAAAGAAAAAAAAAACGTAAGACCCACACAATTATTGCAAATTTGAAAAAAAAAAAAAAGAACCTTTGAGCATTAAATGCTACATGTACTAGCAAAGGTGAAATCTCCCCCCATCTATGTGATTATCACGTGAGGAAAAAATAAGGGGGTCCACATAAATGAAGAAATATTTAATGTGGGTCCAACATGCTCTTATTTGGC
The DNA here is from genome assembly GCF_002878395.1 of Capsicum annuum. Lineage (NCBI taxonomy): Eukaryota > Viridiplantae > Streptophyta > Magnoliopsida > Solanales > Solanaceae > Capsicum > Capsicum annuum. The sequence goes on along the minus strand of NC_061115.1, from coordinate 117,793,594 downwards.
ATCAATGTTGGTTGATAATTTTATTTTTCTTCCAATATTATTGCAATTAAAATATCATGTTTATACTGCAAGACTAATCTTCGAGATTAAATACTTTGACAAGTCTTGAAGTAGGGGCATTTTGTATGCAACGAAATTTTATTAAATTTAAATCTATATGAAATTTGGATTATATTAAATTTAAAACACATTTGTCTCAAATAAATATTGTGGATTAATATAATTGGATTAATTATTTAAGTCCAGACATGTATGGATTTAATTAAAGTTCAATTTTTATTGGGCTAGCCCATTGATTTGGTCTACAAATGATGTGTCCACTTTGCTGAGTTCAAGATATTATCATATTCTAGAGGCTCAAATAATATCACGTATCGAATGACGTGGCATTTCAAGTCACGTAAAGGAGCCAATGTGACCATGCCACATGTCAAAATGATGCAGCAGGGCTAATGAAATCAAAAGCCCATAAAAGGCATCATGTTACTTGAATCTAGTTGATCAAAAGAAGTTCATCTTCACAATGATTCTCCCCTTTCCATGACTATAAATAGGGGTCTCATAATTCATAAAAGGACCAATAATTCTAAGAAGAAGTAAAAGATAGCTCGTGGATCAAACGCTATAATTTCTCTACAAAGTTCAAACATTCAAATCCAATTCATCAAGATTCAAATCCGATTCATCAACATTCAAATCCTACTTCCCCATTTCCCTGCCATCCTTCGATTTATAATGCAGTTCATCCTGCACCTAGTACTTCTAACGGCTGTGTTTGTAATAATGCCTTTGGACACCTCCCTGTACTGTTTTAATATATACTAGTGTTAATCTTGTTTACCAAAAAAAAGATTCAAGAAAAAGCTCAAAAACCCTTGAATTCAAGTATAAGTCATGATTTAATCCATCAAATTCACAAATCAATTTCAAATTCAAGATCAAGCTCAAAGCCCTTGAATTTATATTTAAAAAGGTGAATTCAACTATTCATAGAGATTGTAACACTCACATATTGAAATCAATAAAATGATTCTTGCTATATTTTTTGTCCCAATCATTTATTTTTTGATCTTAAAATTTTATTGTCCAACAGATATCACGATACATATTTAATTTAAAACCATAAGATTCAAGTCTTTTCTATTTTCTAAAAATTTTGTGCAACATCAAACTAAGAAAAGTAAATTAAAATTGAGGGAATATGTGTGTTGGACAGTAAAAATTCGAGTCGGAAAAATAAATAATTCGGGATAAGAAAATATATTACAACAATCAATTTATTAATTTCAATATGTAAGTGTTACAATCTCTATGAATTCTCTGATTCGCCTTTTCAAATATAAATTCAAGGGATTAAAGCTTGATCTTGAATTTGAACTTGATTTGTTGATTTGAGGGACCTGATCTTCACTTATACTTGAATTCAAGGGCTTTTGAGTTTGTTCATGAATATTGCGTTCTTTATTTTGAATCTTGATGAACTTGATTTGAATGCTTGAGCTTTGTAGAGAAATTACGACGTTTGATCCACGAGCTTTCTCTTTCTTCTTGTTAGAGTTCTAGGGTCTTTTTCTGAATTATGAGACCCCTATTTATAGATGTGGAAAGGGAAGAGTCATGATGAAGATGGACTTTCTTTTTCCAATCAAGTTATAGTGATGTGGCGCCTTTTATGGGCTTTGATTTCAAAGGGTCTGCTGCATCATTTTGACATGTGGCATGGTCCTATTGGATCCTTACCTTGACTTGGCATGCCACGTCATTTGATACATGGCACTCTTTTTGTCCTCTAAAATATCTTGGGCTTAGCAAAGTGGGCTCACTATTTCTAGCCCAAATGAATAGACTAGTCCAATAAATATTGGACTTTATTTAAATCCACACATGTTTGGACCTAAATAATTAATCCAATTATAGTCACCCTCAATATTTATATGGGGATTAATATATTTTAAATTTAACATAATCCAATTTTTTTATGAATTTCAATTTAATATTATTTCATAATTTACAAAATACCCCCTACTTCAAGACTTGTCGAAATATTTAACTTTTTTGAAGACTAGACTTGAAATATAAATTTGATGTTTTCCTTTTAACAACATTAGTAGAACATAAATCATGAACCAATGAAGTAAGATAAGAGCATATCGAACCCACATTAATTTTGTTTTCACATATGGACCCCTTATATATATATATATGTATGTATATATATATACTTCTTTTTTCACGTGGCAGTCACATAAATGCAAAAACTGCACTTTTTGCTAATACATGCTGAAAGGATCATTTTTTTTCCTTTTTTACAAATTTGCATTAATGATGTGGACCCCACATTTCTTTCTTTCCTTTTTCTTATTAGCTTACACCTTTTATGACCTTCCCTTTTTGGGGTTTGCACCCGCAACTCTATCCATTTCTATTTAGAATCGGATTACTTTCTTTCAATTTTTATTGGCTTAGGATCCACCATGCCTAATTTTTCCTTATTTAGGTGGTATTACGGAAAGGTTCTGCCGCCTCTCCCTTTCTATAAATATTAATTACCCACTTTGTTCTCACAATTTATTCTACAGAGACACGGATCCTGCATTGTTGTGCAAGTACTTTTAGAAAAGAAATTGCAGGTGAATGCCATGGGACAATTTCCCTTTTATTTTTATTCAACTCTTCTTAATCTCAAATTTCATGATAGCTTTTGCTCCCTTCTTTTTCTTTTTAGCAAGCAAGAGGATTCAAGAAGCAATTTGAACTATTTCTTTTTTACGGTCAAGATATTTTGGTACTTAGGTAAATATTTATTCTTTTTGTGTTTTTTGTTTCTTTCTTGTTTCTTCTCTCTTTTTTGTTTTTGTTTTTGGAAAATTGAAACAAATAGCAACATGAAATAATTGGCCGTATTAAGGTGCAAAAGTTTAACTTCGTATCTGTCACCTTAAGATCAAAAGACTTTTCTTGAAGATGATGAACACCGGATTAAGGTGCGAAAGTTTAACTTCGCCTCCATCACCTACCAAAATATTTTTCTTGAAGACAGTAGACACCAACTTAAGGTGTGAGAGTTTAACTTTGCATCTATCACATTAAGACCGAAATATTTTGCTTGAAAATGGTGGACACTGGCTTAAGGTGCTAGATTTTAACTTCGCCTCCGTCACCTTAAGACCGAAAGACTTTGCTTGAAGACGGTGGACACCGGCTTAAAGTGTGAGATTTTAACTTTACCTCTGTCACCTTAAGACCGAAAGATTTTGCTTGAAGACAAAATGATTTTCTTTAAGTATGGACCCTTTCAGCAATGTATTTATGCAATAGTCTTCTCTAATTATGGGCCCTTTAATGATGCATTTATGTGATGGTCTTCTCTAAGTATGGGCCCTTTACAATAGTTAGCTTAAGGTGAGAGAGTCTGACTTTGCCTTCGTCACCTTAAGACCTGATGAGTTTGACTTCAAGTATACGTGACTATATTTCACCAAAGCCAAAACATGGAGGACCTTTTTATTCTTTGGCATATTTGCAAGTGTTTTTTCTGAACCTTGACTATGTGTTTGACCAAGATTATTTTATTCATGCAGCTTGTAGATATGGTTCACTTTATAGACTACACATCTTTATCCTCTAAAAGCAAGTATCTCCTAATTGAGGTGGATGATGGTACGATTTTAACTAGGCTATTGACTGAAACTCCAATATTAGGCAGGTATACAAATCCATGGACGCCCTTGCAAAATTCTCTTCATATGTCATATGGGACTTCAGAACATAACATTGGTGCTAATCGGTCGGTTAAAGTATAGCCTCTTCAAACTCCCAACCAACGTCAATTGAATATTACGAGCACTCTTCCTTGCTTAGGACGTCGGGTACTCAAAGGAGAAATATGTTGGGGGCACTATGGAGATAACTGGTGAATATCATCATACGCAAGAATATTAGAAATGGGTTGAGGACATATTAGCTAGAAGTGCATGAACCTTGAAGGAAGCAAAAATATATGATGTCGTTTATGCTTCATTGTTTACCTATGATCGAAACTCGAACATATTACAGGAATTATTTGAAGCTTGATATCCAACTACCAACACATTACTTACTTCAGTTGGAGATCTATCCATATCCCTTTGGGAATTATACAAAATTGGAGGTCTACCTATCAAATGCCTTTCTTATGAAGAAGTAGTGCCCAAAGCGAATGAGCTTACAGGTGTTGATGAAAAGAATGAGAGATTTATCCCTCATTCTTGTGAATCTTTGTTTATAGCTTTCCAATGTCATCAAGAAGGAGAGGCTTCTAATCAGAGATTTACTCTAAGAAAGTGGATAAAATTTTAGTGCAAAAGGGTATTGAGATATGAGTCAGCTCCACCGAGGAAGGAGAAAAAATTTGCTCGCTTGAAATCGACCCATAACCCAACTGAGACTATTCCGAATGCAGCGAAATGGTCAAGTGTAGATGATGCCATATTTTCTAAACTTGGAGTGAAGTATAAACATAGGACCGATACATATTTGGCAGAGTTCCTATCATGTTGGTTGTGCAATTTTGTATTTCCATCTAAGGATGGATATTTTATTCGCTCAAGAAATTTTAGAGTTGCAACTATGATGGAAGATAAGCAAACTTTCATTCTTGCAGTTCCAGTCCTATCGAGCATTTATAATGGTCTCAACAGAGTCTATAAATCTTCGCACCTTGAGCAGCTTAAAGTATCCTTTCCTATCCATTATATGTATGGTTGGCTTGCTTACTATTTTAAGACACATTTTCCACTTTCTAATGGACATCTGTTCCATTGATGATGGCATATTCCGTTGAAGGAGGAGCAAGGTACTTTGATGGAGAGCTTTCTAGAAAGCGCATCCATCAAGGAGACAGTGTTATTTGAACTTCCACTATGCCAAGCAAGTCCACTCCTTGTTATTTTTTGGATGATGATAAGGATGAAGAGTCAAATTAAGCTACTTCATGAGCCTCCATTTTTTAACTTACACCCTTTTAGATATGGAGGTTTATTCATACTTGAGCCATACAGTCCACACCGGTTTAGCCATCAATTTGGGTTTTATCAAGGTCTTCCCATAATCTTAGAAGATGATATTCGTAGTACTTCACTAGATGAAGGCCTTAAATTTCATTGAATTTGTGTATTAATAGTTCTATGTCGAAAGCAACTTTTCCTAAAGCCACACCCAATGCGCGAAGGCATTTATCCACGTCGTATAAATCTTGGTGGGACAAAGTTCAAGAAAACTTTCTTAAAGTTAACTTGCAATCTTCTTGTGAATGTTGTAGGTCCTATTGTCGACACTTCTCAAGAACATGGTGAGGAGGTTCTAATTGTGGGTAAGCCTCCTGTTTTGAAATCTAAGGTAGTCATTCCATACAAAGTCAAAGGACTTCCACATTCAGAAACTTAGAAAGAGGAGTTGTCCTCCCTGACTCAACAAGCTTTCAATAAATGACCATCTCAAGATGAGAGATAGTAGCCATGGAGATTATTTTTGGAAGAAGGTAAAACCATCCTTGGCAAAGCAAGGTGATTCTAACTCCCACGTAGAGATTTTTGCTAGTTTATTAAAGACTCTGTCAGCCATCGAGAAGGTAACGACTTAACTATCTACTATTTTATAGTATATGCATCGCCTTTATACACCCCTCATATGATGTTTTTCTTTGTGTGTGCAGCCAGACAATGTCCAAGTTTTGGAAGATCCTCATCAAAGTAAGTCACAAGACAGTAGCAAGTCTATAGTAGGTCAAGACTCAAGAGAGTTACTTTTGTCATCCAAAGAGGTCACTTCTAACCTTTGTGGTAAAGTCAAAGCAAATGTAGAGTAAAACTTTCCCTGGCAACCAGCGGTAACCATGTCTATTTTTTATGGCAAGAAGGTTATTTTAGAGCTTGAAAAGGAATTTATCATGAAGGCTTGGGCCAGTATCCGCACCAAACTCGTAGGCCTTACTCCAAAGCGGGTTTTTTCTATTCAAGATGATGTAGAAGTCATACTCAACGACATGAGTGGAATGACGGTAGATATTTCCCCTTTGCAAAATTTATTAGGGTCTTTCTTTGGGTTGGCGACTTGACCAAGCAAGATTCTCCCTTATTGATAAAACCACAACAATTAAAGAGTCAGAGCCATATTTAAAAGTCAAAGAGCATCTTGAGCTTGTATTGAGGGAGAGGGATGAGAAATCTGAAGATATTTCTGTCGGTTGCAAATCTCTTGAGAAGGCGAGAAAGAAGGTGAAGAAGTTGAGAGCCTGCTGAGATGCTGCCAAGCAAGAAGATGCAGAGATGGAATCCAAAGTTTCAACTGCTGAAGAAGAGTTTTTCAAGTGTTCTGATGTCTCCCTTACAACGGTAAATGCCTCAAAGGTCGTGGAGAACAAGAAGCAAGTTTTAGAGGCTGTTTTACAAGATTTAGTCAATTATAAGCTATACTTAGATTAAGCCTTAGGAGATGTCTTCCTTCAAACCTTCTAGTTGCTTTCTTCTACACTTTTTATTGAGTAGTCAAATCTATTAGTTATAATGGAAACTCTTTTTTCTTATATTGCACACTTATTTTAATATTTCTTTTGAATTTCAACTCCAAGAATTGCTTGATTATTTTGATGTATTAATGTTACAGTATTAAAATCTGGCTTTTCTCTCCAAAACTTATTGCTTATTGGCTTCACGTCTTTGTCTCAAAACTGAGTTGGGCGTGCAACTTCAATTTGAAAACCTTAAGAATTAAAGCTTTTGACTTTCAAACTTGATAATTGCACGTGTGGAAGATCTATGCCTCAAACTGTAGGCTTTGGGTATTCCAAATCCTATTGAAAGAGCTTCCCATTTTATTGGTTGCCCCCGTTGAGCCACAAATATTTGGCATAAGTCTGAACTTATTTGAGGGGTATGCAGACTTAACTTTCATATGGCGAATCAAGCAGGAACATATTTTTTTGGCACTCATGTAACTAAACTCGAAATGAGATTCCAGGCGCCTACATACCTTAATAAAGAGGATCAAGTCACAATATAGTTCTGGTGTAAGTGTTTTTTTTATTTGGATTTTTTTTTGTGTCCTAAATTTTGCCTAGGCCGCCTCTTTTAGGGTTTTCAACCTAGCGGACTTCTTTATTTTTTTATTATTTTTAGTCATATACAATTTATACTCTTGCGGGTCAGGAGTGGACATGCAGTTTATACGTGTGCCTTAAGGAGTGTCATTTTCTTGCAAGGATAGTACTTCTTCAAGAACTTGGCGTTGATAGGGCCAATTTTCATGCCATCTGCATCAACAAGCTTGTAATTACTATTTGAATATACTTCTTGTACAACAAATGGTCCATCCCACTTCGGGGTAAATTTGCCCCCAAACTTACGAGAAGTAATTATAGTTCTTCTTACCACAAGAACTTGATCTCCAACTTGGAAGCACCCAAGCAAACTCTTTTGTTGAAACAACGAGATAGACGGGCTTGGTAACATTCAAGATTTTGTTGAGCCTCTAGTCTTTTCTCATTAAGAGCTTCTAACTCTGCAAGATGCAACTTAGTATTTTCTTCATCGGTAAGCCTTCTTGAATAGCCAGCCTCAAAAAAGGTATTTGACGCTCAAGTAGTAGGACGGCTTAAGCTCCAAAAGCAAGAGAATATGGAGTTGCTTGCATTGGTGTGAAGTAAGTTGTTCTATATGCCCATAGAGTTTCTTCCATTCGTTCATGTCAGTCTCGCTTGGACTTGGAGATGAATTTCTTTAATAGATTGCATAAAGTCTTATTAAACGCTTTGGCTAGACCATTGGCGACGGCATGGTACATAGAAGACTTGCGCTACTTGAATCCAAAGAAATCACAAATCTTATTCATCAGCTTATTATCAAACGGACTGCCATTGTCGGTTATTATATATTGAGAGATTCCAAAGCGGTAGATGATATTCACTTGGATGAAATTTACAATATTCTCCTTCTTTACTTTATTGAGAGCAACAACTTCGACCCATTTTGAGAAGTAATCTATTGCGTCCAAGATGTATAAGTATCCACTAGAAGATTTTGGTAATGGACCAACATCCATTCCCCAAGCATTGAATGGCCAAGATGCTACAGTTGGGTGTAGTACTTCAGGAGGTTGATGTATAAAATTCGCATGGAATTGATAAGCTTTACATCTTCTAGCATAGTCCAATTAATCTTTCACCATCATTGGACAATAGTATCCCATCCTTTTAATGTGAAAATGGAGCTTCAGTCCAGACTGATACATCCACAAACTCCTGAGTGCGCTTCTTGCAAAGCTTGAATTTCTTCTTCTTCTCCCAAACATCGTAAGAGTACTCCTTCAAATGATCTTCTGTATAACGTGTCTTTATAGTATAGGAAACGAGGTGCACGATGACGAATGGCAGTCCTTCTCCTTCTATCCTCTGAAAGTATCCCATAACATAAGTAATCAATGATACGTTGTCGACAATCTTATTTTACAGCTTTAATAACCATTGCATATTCATCAGAAAGTTCATCGCTCATTTCCCAATCATTAGGTATCGGGTAGTCTGCCAAGAAGTCAGCCAATACTTGTCCCTTTACGGCCTTTTGGGGAATATACATAATCTCAAACTATTGAAATTGAAGGCACCATCTTGCAAGTCGGTCACTAAGGACGAATTTTGATATTACAAACTTGATGGGATTTACCCTAGACACAAAATGGGCAACATGAGCTTGAAATTAGTGTTTCATCTTTTAAATTAAGAAGGCCAATGCAAAACATAACTTTTCAATTGGAGAATACTTTAGCTCATGGTGTCATCATTTTGATTAGATAGTAAAGAGAGTTCTCTTTGCCTTCTCTATTTTCTTGAGCCAGTAGTGCTCTAACTGATCTCTCTTGTGCTGCGATGTAGAGTATCAATAGTTTCCCAGGTATGGGTGCCACAAGAACTGGTGGCTTTATTAAGTATGATTTGATACTCTCAAAGGCATTACTACAAGCTTGGTCCTATTCGAAGGGAGTGTCCTTCTTCATGAGACGACTAAATGATTGACATTTCCAGTCAGGTTTGAGATGAACCTCCTTAAATATGCTATCCTTCCTTAAAAGCTTTTTAACTCATGAATATTTTGAGGCTCGGGCATCTTTAAAATTACATCGACCTTGGATTGATTAATTTTAATTCCTCGGTGTCGCACGATGAAGCTAAGAAACTTTTCAAAAGCAACTCCAAAGGCACACTTCAATGGATTCGTCCTAAGTTGATATCTTCGAAGTAACTCAAACACCATTCTTAGGTAAGTGGTCATCTCTCTTAATTGACTTCACCACTAGATCATCCACGTAGAATTCAACATTTTTATAGAGCAGGTCGTCAAAGATGTTTTGCATATCCCATTGATAAGTGGTGCCAGCTTTCTTCAAACTAAAATGCATCACTTTGTAACTATAAATACCTTTGGGTATACGAAATGCAGTGAGTTCTTCATCCTTTGGTGCCATGCGAATTTGATTGTAGCTGAATGAACCATCCATGAAGGACATCACCTCATAACCAGTGGTGGCATCAATCATCAACTCTGGTATGGGGATTGGAAAGTCATCCTTAGGGAAGCATTGTTGAGATCCCGAAAGTCAAGACAAACTTGAATTTAGCCATTTTCTTTCTTACTGGAATAATACTTGAAATCCACGTGGGATATTTGACTTCGCGAATAAAGTCAGCTTCAATGAGTTTGTTAACTTTATTTTCAATCAATGGAACCAACTCTGGCCTAAAGCGTCTTTGGGCTTGCTTAATAGGACGAGCCCCGCTCTTGACCGCTAATTGATGGACTGCTACTTTTGGATCTAAGCCAGGCATTTCTTTGTAACTCCAAGAGAAGACATCCATATATTCTTTGATTATGTCCATATAAGCAATTTCCTCCTCCACTTTCAGAAACGCACTCAGGAAAGTTGGTCTTAGGTCTTCATCGGTTCCAAGATAAACTTTCTTTAAGGGATATATTGTGGACTTTACTCCTTCTTCAAGTTGCGGCGGAGAATCTCCAGCATCTTCTTCCTCTTGGGGGTCATCATCGTTGATGGATATATGATAACACCAGAAAGCATCTTATATATCTTCATCAACCTTCTTTTGAGATGAGATATCTTTCTCATTCTGGGTCATAACATGATATGAGGAGCCAATACTTTTTTCATCTTCCTCACATTTCTTGGTATAAACCATGGTATAAGCCTTTGCTTTTAACACCTCATTGCATGAAATCACCAGTTCCATCTACCGCCTCATTCTAAAAGGAATCAAACTTTGGAAATCCTTCTAGATTTTAAGTGAAAAGTGCATCATCGTGCTTTGACGACTTCTCTGACTCTTATTATTTTTCTTCTTATTTAGAGGTCCCAACCTTTTGAACACAGAGGTTCTTGCAGTTGATTCTCCAAGTCGGTCAAAGATAAAAGGCCTTTTATTAGATGCAGTAGACTCTTCTTCTACAGTGATATAGTTACTAACCGCCCTTCTTATGGAGATGCGAATTGGAGGTGGCTGCATGTATTCTAGGCCTTCACATGCCTGCCTGGTTGTACCTTCTGACGGAAGTTTGCCCAACCTTGAAGGTTCATTAGGATTATATCCAGCCTTTACAAATAGCTTGTATGCATTTGGGTCAAATCCATCCTTTGTACATTTCATAAGGAGTGTCATATCTTATGGTAGATTTTAAGCCACAGATTCTCCAAGTAGTTGTAAGCACGGATTTATTGCGTCAATCCTCCTGATAGGTAAAGTTAGACACTTTAGCACATTATCTTGGGCATTAGATGGTTGATCTTTCTCTATCTTTACCTTTTGGTATGTAGCGAAGAACAGGAGTTGCCTTCTTTTTCGTAGGTGGAACGCTTTCTTTATTCGAAGTGAAGAGGGGCTTCTTGGTGGTGACTTTTTTGACAGTCACTGTGACCTTCTTATATGCAAGATCATCACACTTGGTCTTGGTGACATCTTCAACCCTTTTCTCATTCACAACATAATTTTTTAAGTAGAATTTTGCATCGACAAAGTGTGACTCAGCTTCAGTGAATGGCTTATCATCGGCAACTATCTTTATTTCCACTCTGCCTTCGAGGTACTTCAAGCTTTAATAGTAAGAGTATGAGATAATTTTGTTCTCGTGTACCCAAGGCCTACCAAGTAATATACTGTATGAAGTTTTGGCATCGATCACATGCATCAATGCATTTAATTGAAAATCATCCATACGAATCCCCAACTTGACAGCTCTCATGGCCCTTTGGCCCCCTTGGTTGAAGCCTTAGATCATTATACAGCTTTCGGCCAGTTCATCGATAGCGATGCCAAGTTTCTTCATTGTACGAATAGGCAGGATGTTAACTCTGGGTCCCTCATAAATCAAGATTATATTTATCTTTTCTCCTAGAACTTGACCTACCATGTAGAAGATCGCTATTTGTAAATGTGATTTTTGTATCACATACATGTGCCTCTGGGCTAAGTGGCTCCGTTGGATTTTCAGAAAATGGAGGAACCTCCACGGGTGGTTTTCACCGTTTGCCCTCTCTTTGGCAGTATTAAAACAAGACGCCTCAAGGTTGAGTTGAGTAGTCTTTGCAAGAAACCAACTTGGTAAGAATTCTTCCAAAGTTACTGGACACCGTGGTTTTTAGTGGTAAAGCTCTATTACCTTCGGTTTCCTTAAAAGTTCAACCAATTTTTGTTTCTTTGGTTTCTTTACCATCCTCCTTCTAGTTGGCTGCTCGGACGACTTCTTTCATAGACTCGTCTTCCTATGTCTACGCCTGGTCACCAGAGTCTAACCTTCGTCATCGCCTTCGTCAACTAAAGACCTGTCAGGCTCTAATAGTTTCTCATTATTTTCTTCAGCACATATTTAGACTTGATCAAGCTAGCCAAAAGTGATAGAGATTTGATGAGAACTAGCCCTTTCATAGTTGAAGAAGATCTTCTTCTTATTTGTCAGTTGCATGGCTTTTTCTTTAAAGACAAAGCACTTTTCCAGAGGGTGACTCACAAACCTATGATATTTGCAATAATTAGGGTCATTGGTCCTTCCAACTTCATTGGGCCGCTTCATCTCTCGAAGTTCAATGAGCTTATGCTCAAGGAGTTCTTCAAAAATCTCAGCAACATCAGAATCAAAGAAGGGATATTCTTTTTCTTGCATCTCTTTTACAGTTTTTTTATTTAGACATGCTCCAAAAGTCATCTTCACACTTTGCTTCTTGCTCACCTTTGCGGTGACCTACACAGGAGGCACGTCAATATTCATAGATTTCTTCTTGTCATTTTTGGGGATAAACTTGCCCCGTCTTTTGGGTTATTGCTTACCCTTTCCCCTTCGAGGGTCATGGATAAGCGTTGCTCCCTTTCCAGCAGAAGACATGCTCAACTCCATATCATGAGCACGGGTAGCTAACTCTTTAAAGGATTTAGGCTTAATACCTTGCAAGATGTAGAGAAACTCCCAGTGCATTCCTTGGATGCACATCTCTATTGCAGAAGCTACGTTGAGCCTATCGTTGCAGTTTAGGCTAGCATTTCTCCATCGATTGATGAAGTAAATAAATGGTTCGTTATTTCTTTGTCGAGTATTATGACATGTCTCAACAAAGTGTGCGACATGTTGTTTTGGGTTTCCTTTGCCCTCAAATTATTGAAATTTGGGGGGCGGTTGATAACCGACAGGCATTTTGAGGCTATCTATCCTCGCAGTGTAGGTCTTGGCATACACAAGGGAAGATTTGGTGACAACATCATACTTGTCTTTGAGGGTCCCCTCAATGAATTCCTTCATTTGCTCAATCGGGATCATTCTCTCAGAAGAAACTTGTACTTCTTTAGTTGGTGGTGTTTATTTCACAGAAAGTTCTATCTCATAAGCCTCTAGAGATTTTCTAGGTGCATGGCTAGACTCTCTGTTATCAGGCCTTTCATCCTATCTACTATCTTATCAATCTGAGCATCTTGATTCTGAACATATTTAGTTAGGCCCTCAATTGCCTTTGTCAGATTCGCAAGCTGCTCCTCCATAGATGAGGCATCAGTCACCATTTCTTGCATGATCACTAGAGATGTTAGAGAGTAGTATGAATTGTCACATAAGTTGATCTTCGAAGTACTTAGCTTATGCGATGTAAGTGGAGATGACGCATTTGTTGAACGATCATCGCTCTTTGTATCAGAGTATTTGGAATCAGAATGCTCAAGTAGAGCTAAAGTCCTCTTAAGCGATTCCGTCACATTGTTTTCTCCTTCTGAAGCACTTGCATTGGACTTCGTTCTTTTTGGGGTTGAAGATTCAAAAATTGGAGTTGGCGCGGACGACAATGGATGTGTTTGTTGTCCTAGCAAGCCTGCCTTGCTCCTGGTAATAGCTCCCAAACTTCCAAAAGTAACACCAATGATGCTTTCTACTTCAGCAAAGAACTTTGAATCAGCAACTTTGAAAGCAGTTGATTTAGAGTCGACTTTTTTGGAAGTCATTTCAGTGTTGTTGAACTTTGAAGTTGGAAAAGTTGAGATGAGAGGCAGAGATTGTCCCACTGGGCATGCCAGAATTTATTGGACAGTAAAATTTTGAGTTAGAAAAACAAATAAATCGAGATAAGAAAAATATTGCAACAATCCATTTATTGATTTCAATATGTGAGTGTTACAATCTCTATGAATCCTCTGATTCGTCTTTTCAAATATAAATTCAAAGGCTTAAAGTTTGATCTTGAATTTGAACTTGATTTGTTGATTTGAGGGACTTGATCTTGAATTATGCTTGAATTCAAGGGCTTTTGAGCTTGTTCTTGAATATTGCGGTCTTGATCTCGAATTTTGATGAACTTGATTTGAATGCTTGCGCTTTGTAGAGAAATTGCGGCGTTTGATCCACGAGCTTTCTCTTGCTTCTTGTTAGAGTTCTAGGGTCTTTTTCTGAATTATGAGACCCCTATTTATAGTTGTGGAATAGGAAGAGTCATGATAAAGATGGACTTTCTTTGTCCAATCAAATTCAAGTAACGTGACGCCTTTTATGGGTTTTGATTTCATTGGGTCTGCTGCATCATTTTAACATGTGACATGGTCTTATTGGATCCTTCTCTTGACTTGACATGCCATGTCATTTGACATGTGGCACTTTTTTGGGCCTCTAGAATATCTTGAGCTTAGCAAAGTGGGCTCATTATTTCTAATCCAAATTAATGGACTAGCCCAATAAATATTGAACTTTATTTAAATTCACACATGTTTAGACCTAAATAATTAATCCAATTATATTAACCCACAATATCTATTTGGGGATTAATATATTTTGAATTTAACATAATCTAAATTTTGTACGAATTCCAATTTAATAAAATTTCATTGTCCATAATGTGATAGGAGATTCTTAGGGTCTTCAAGTTCCCCCTAGTGTACTATACTAGCAAAGCAGCACACGTAGGCAGCTCAGTTCCGAGACCCATTCAATCTCCAGCAATCGTATGCTAGTGGCATAAGTACTGATTAGTTACGGATCCTTCAACATGGTTTTTAGATCTGTGCATTTTCTTACCAGAGTCGAAACATTTGGATATTCAAGGTTAGCATTTTCCCTTTTTGATGGAACAAGAAGGATACCATTAACAAAGCATCAAGTACATGCACAAATTACAAGAAAAAATATCAGCTCCCATAAATATCAGTGGATAAATTCCAGGAGAGAATTGACACCAAGTACAGGAGAGAGATTAGTCCAATCAAAAAGAGTGATAAACATCATGCTTCAAGGATAGGGATGAGAGTTTGGATGCCATCAAAACATACCTCAAGGATAGGGATGAGAGTTTGGATGCCATCAAAACATCTCTTTGTTAATAAGCAACAGGCTTGAACCAAAAACTAGACCGCAACAGGCTTGAACCAAAAACTAGACCTTCTTGATGGACTTCCCAACTTTCCAAGAACAACACATAGAAGTCTCTCTCAGCGAGCCTAGCATGGCCCAAGTCCGTCCGAAAAATGAGAAGAGCATGTTCCATAGGTCTGTTGCAAATGTGCAATGAAGAAACCTATAATTAACAGATTCTGAGTTGCATAAGCGCATGTAGCATCCATTGACCATGTAAAGGGAGATCAATAAGACGCATGTCTTGAATAAAATCAGAAAAGTCCATAGCCTTTGATCTTGAATAAAATCAGAGAAGTCCTTCATAGCCTTTGATCTCCTAATACAGTTGTACCTCTCAGGTTCAAATCTACACATTAAATCACCACCTATGATCCAATTTCCATCCCAAATGCAGCACAGCCAACTCATCCCATAGGTCTAGCCTTTCCAAACTTGAGTGAGGCCCATACACTCCAGAAAAACAGAATCTTAGATTCACCTGCAAGCACTCCCACATGTATGCTACCCCTGGTAAGAGTCTAAGCATTTCCTTTGTTGTTTGTCCACACAATAATAATGCCACCCCTAGTACCACTTGCTTTCAATTCCCCATTCGACCTACCTTGATCCCCAAATATGCCTTGCTATTGCCACAGAACAATACTCTGTTTTCGTTTCATGTAACACAAGAAATCAGGCTTCCATTTTTGAATAAATAGCTTAATGGTGCTTCTGTTTCTTATGTCATTCAATTCCCTTATTTTCCAGCTGATAATTCTTGCTTTCCTTCAGAGAAAGCTTTGTGGAACCTGCCCCTGCTTAACCCTTCTCCATTCTAATAATTAATTGGGCACTGTAGCTTCTTGGCCACAATCTCGCCCTTTTCGTTAATCTTTTCTTCTATTGTCCTTTCCCCTTTGATTGCTGCAAATACAGCTTCCTTTTGTTCCATGTGTAGTATCATGTCAAAGATTTCATGCTTAAACCCTGATGAAATGACCCCAAGGTCTACAAACTTTAGTCATCACTATCTTGGTCCAATGAAAGGTTTTGTTAACTATCGAGCTTGAAACAACCTGTTGATCTTGCAAACAATTACCGTACTAGGGTTGTGGCAAAGTGTCGCTACTAGTTGGGAAGAGGAACCCGAGTCTTGAGAACACCCAATAGAGAAATCAAAGTTGAGAGGGGAAAAAGAGAGCAGATGAAGGTCGCATGCATGCTTCATCTGCGTCTCCCTTGGGAAGAGAAACCTGAGTCTTCAGAACACCCAATAGAGAAATCAGAGTTGAGAGGGGAAAAAGAGAGCAGATGAAGGTCGCATGCATGCTTCATCTGCGTCTCCCTCGCACAGGTCTAGAGAATCTGCTTGTGTTTTGAAAGCCAATAATGGCTTTTGAGACAATTTAGCATTCCAACCTCCTTGAGAAAGCTTTTGCGTTTCTACATCTATAGGTTAGGCCGGCCTAATAGCCTTCCACTCCTTTAACATATTATTATTAAGATGCAAGTTCCCCTTTACCCTCCTTGAGTAATAAAGACGGTCTCAAGTAGTCTTTTGCAGCAACTGGTCTTTGCCTTAAGTTGGCCCAAAGTTGCCTTCGGATTTTTGGGACTCAACCCTAAGGTCCTCAATAAATTTGAAATTTGAATTAATAGGCTCCTCAGTCTTTGAAACACATACTTGTTTGGACATCAGTTAAAACACCAGCGACTGAGATTTTGGAGAAGGCGTGACGATAACGGAAATTTCAAAAATCATGATGAGGACTCTCAAATCAATTTAGTGCAAAGGTTCATGTGCAACTGCTGGATACAAATCTGACCCAGAGAATATGACTTCTCTTCTTCGTGTTTGAATCTGCACTGATATAACCACCACAACGATCCCCAATAAATTTCAGAGTTTTTCCAACCATACATAAAGCGGGATGCCCCAATCCACCTCTAATTTGCTGCTAATTCTTCTTTAGAGATATCTGCCCGATTCTAAAGACTTACCAGTCAAGTCATTATCTTTTCCCGTTCCAAAACATTCCTCAATTATTATCCTCTCCGTTTTTGCCTTGAAGGAAATTCAAATATCATCTAGTTGTGGTGTTTGAGCTGTAAAACGCTCAAAGCTGCCATCTTCTTCCACTTTCCAAGAACCATTGATGGATAACTATTGGATTTGGACTCTAGCTGAAGGGATCATTGAAGGCTCCAACTAAGCAACACCCTCTAGATTCTCCAATTTAGAATGAGATAAGAGTTCATATTAGGCCATTTCTTAATATTTTCAGCAGCAATGAAAGATTTCCCTGGAGTGACAAACTTCCAGAGAACTGAGTTAACTGGATCACCCAAAGATCTGATAATTTTGTCAGCTAGATCACTCCACCCTGCATTGTAATTCATCTCGGGGATGATAATAGCAGACTTTCTTAGGCCACTCAGTGTTTCTACTCGAAGAAACCTTCCCATAAGAGTTGAAGTTCTGATATACTCAGTCAAATTTTCATCCTTGATCCTGCCCCCTCTTCTGTAAATGTCCCCAGCACCTTTGGAAGCTTATCTCACAGCACTGCATGCTCATCTTAAAATGACTTCGTCAATCTTAATTTTTACTAATGACTACTGAACTCCTTGAACAAGAAACACCTGAAAGAACCTTCATTAATATCATTTAATTCAGAAGACTTATCACTGGAAATGAAAAAGCACACCCTGTCAGCAATATGTGAAGACCCATTATAACAATTGAGATGAAATCATGTAGACAATGATAATGTTGAGCCAGAAAAGGAAAACGTATTCTCTAAGGGTAATGTAATTAAGTGAAACTCATTTGTATCGTACAAAACTTCGATGAAGACAGACATGAAAAGAAGCTACCGTACACAAAGGTGTGAGTAAAGAATTTTGCTGGGATAATGCAGCAGGGGAAACATTGATATCTATGACTCCATAAAACAAACAATCTGACAATCCAAGCCAGAGATTATTTGGGTTGATCATGAACTACAGGCTCAATATAAAAGTTGTTTGATTTCTGTGAACACGTTGCAGCCTTCTCCCAATTATCACCCATTTTGGCAATTCTACAGCAATAACAAAGCAGCCCTAGGTACCGCCCGAAACTAAGAAAAGCTGGAATACAATAAGGCATCAGCCTGGAGACATCGACAAATTTCCAAATGTCGGATGGCTTCTTGTATTGCCTGCCATCACCTACTTTAAAGAAACAACGAAGAAAATAACAGGAAGACAGTTAGCACTAACACTACTGGCTGCTCTCTCTCCTAGCCCAAGAACCGCAAATTACAACTAATTGAACAAATGACAAATGAAGGAAAGAGAGTTTTCTGATCCAAAGGTGTGATGAAAAGGCCACCACCCAAAAGGCTGTTAAGCAATTTCCTTAACTATATGAGCCAGCTGGTTGCCCAACCAAATAAACATTGAATGACTGCAGCAAAACCCTGCCTCTGGAATCTGCTACTGGCTTAAGATAGTACACTACAAACTCCATTTAAGGCAACTTCTTGTTGCCTTCCAAGTTTAGTGTGCCAGCAAGACTATCGGCTAGTTGACTTATTGTGTCAGCTGCAGTAGTAACTGCAGCACTACCAGGTGGAAGTGTTCGCTGTTTACTCTTCTTGTCAAGCAAGGACTTCTCCCTCTCATCGTAATAGGTAAAATCATCCAAGATAGAGGTATCCGCTTCATAGTTCTTGAAAATTTTCAACATTTCCAATCCCTCTGGCAATTTCACCTGAAATGACCAGAATGACAAAACAATGTGAAGCAACTGCAACTAGTAACCCACAAGCTATAGGACACATAATTCAAGCAAGAGTAAGGGCACAGGATTGTCCATTGGCTAGACTTTGAATATTAGCATGCAGAAAAGAAAAGAGAAATTTCCAAAAGTCATTGATCAAAATATGCAACCTACCCTGAAATATTTTGTGGATGATAAAGGCAAAAGATCTGGACTAGCTACATTCAAGATAAACATTTTGCAGAAAATTTGCAGCTCCAATAAGTAATACACATTGAGAGCTGGGTGATGATCTTAGACACTAGATAAGAATGATCACAGTAGTATAGTAGAAGACACGTACCTCTTGAGAATCCCGGCTGTGAGTCACTGGCTTGTTGTCATTATGTTCAAGAAGTATGTGGCGAAACTGACTATTAGGAACGTCCTTAATGACATGCCATTTAACAGGAAATTGCCCACTCCATCGGTCCTGCTGCCAGTACTCCGCGTTGTTCTCAAAATCAATAGGCCCAACCATCTCAGCAACCCCACAAAATTGTCCACTAGCATTGACCTAGAGTTGTACCCAAAAATTAAAAGCTCAAAAATTTAGAAGTGTACTCAATATTTGTTAGCAGGCACTGCCGCATTGGCGTTTACAAATTTCTCAATGATAATGACACCCAAGCTAAAAAGAGATGCAAAAATGGAAAAATAAAAGGCGGAAAAAAGAAAAAAAGAACTGAAAGAAAATATATTTGGGTGTCCTCTATATGAACCGTTTCCCCAGACCCCACTTTGTGGGAATATACTAGGTATGTTGTTGTATATGAACCGTTTCCCAGGAGAGTACTGCATTCTTTTAACTAACAAGGCAATATAAGAATTGAAGAAACATACCGAAAAAAAGAGAAAAACAGGACAGTTAGCATTCATCTCTTTTGCTTCACGATAAACAGCATCAAGCTTTCTATTTCCTTGAGGAGTGCTAGCCCAGACACTATATTTAATACTTTTGTGAACATTATCTTCACTGAAGGACTTGATGACAAAGAATTTAGCATGCTCATAATCAGTGACAAATTCAGGCTGATTGTACTGGTCAGGCTGCAAAGAAGTTGACTCAACTTCCTTACGAATAACAGATGACGAGCTATCATCCTCAACGGGAGCCTTGCTCTTTGGCTTTAATGCCCTTGGTCCTCGGTTTCGTTCACTTGTCATACCAAGTGATTCAGGGGAAATGTTGACAGAGTGCCGATCCCTTTCACGTCTTCCACCTCTGTCAGGAGCTAGCCAATTTCTGTGACCAGGTTCCCACAATGAACTGGACCCACTACCATAGTTCGCACCAGGATAAAGGCTGCCTTGGGAATAATGCCTGCTTGAGGAGCCTGGTGTAAATCCAAGGCCTGGATGTGAAGCCTGGTTTTGATCAAATAAGTAGACAAGTAATTCAGAACAGAAGCTACTGAATATAAACAACTCAGAGACACACAAGGCAGGACTTAAGATAATCAGTTCCCTGTTATATAGTTTCTTATTTAAGATTACAAAAGTCGGTTGCTTTGCTGGGATGGGATGTATGTCAGCCCAATAGTTCTAACCGTGAAAGGAAACGTCCTTTTCAACAACTTTCACGCGCTAAAGAGTCACGGCTTGCTAGACGGAGCCACTAAGGCAAAGCCAACAAAAGTAGTACTAGATTCGACTGTACCACAATCTCGGAACCAAGCCAAGAAATTATACAAAAATTCCTTTATATTTTGATAGAGTTTGGATCTACGCTAGGTGAATTTAGGTGGTATAAAGACACCTTTATGAGTAGGGTTATGGAATTACCCGAAAATAGGCTGCTCACTAGAAGACTAAGCTTATAGACGGCCTTCCTCCCTTATTTGCGGAAAGAGTTAGAAAAGTCCTTAGAGGACCTTTCAGTGAAGTCCCTTGGGAAAATTATAACTATGAAAAATTAATAGGTGTTTGTACACAAGAAGGATTAAACTTGTGTAATGAGTTAAAACTGTCTAGACAGCTTAAGATGGATAAGCTTAAGGAAAGATCTCAATTAGGAGATTTTTGCACTCAGTTCGGAGTACCTGAACCAGCTTCTTCTTCTAGGAGAAAGAAACCCAGATTCCATAGATATTCTAACTAAGAAAACCAACCTTATAGGAAAAAGAGATCTAGACATAGATCCAAAGAAGAGCGTGAAACTAGGAAATCTCACCGTAAGTCTACTAGATTTGCGAAAAATAGGTCCAAACGTGATCTTGCTAATATTAAATGCTACAGATGTGGTAAATTTGGTCATATTTCTCCAAATTGTAAACTTCAAAAGCAGAAATCTTTAGGACTTGGAGATGATTTGCATAATAAAGTTTATGGCTTGTTATACACTTCTGGATCAGAATCAAATTATAATTCTGAGTCCGAACCTGAAGCTAAAATTGATTTACTTGATTTATCTGATAGTGATAAAAATATTGACATTGCTTGTTCTAATTGCAAAGGTGATACCTGCACTTGTAATGATGAATTTTATAAATTACAATCTCAATTTGAAGATCTTAATATGAGAACTATCACATCTGATAATGTGTTGGAACTTTTGAAAGAGGTTTTCGATGAGAAACTTCGTGAAAAAATTATAAATTTATCCATGAGTCCAAAACCAACAACTTCTAATATTGCTGATAGCAATCCTCCTAGTCGTGAGAAAAATTTTGAATACTTTGCGCCTCATTCTCTGGCAGAAGTTAATAAACGTCTTGCTAGAAACTCTGCTCCTAGCAGGGATTCTTCTTTTGATGATTTGAAAAATGAAATTGAAAACTTGAAAAAGGTGATTAAATCTCTTAAACAAAATCAAATGATTTGTGATCACCGGATTTACCGGATTTCCCAAATAGAGAAAAATTCTCCCACTACTTCCAAAGAGAAAAACATTAGTCCTGAGGAAGATGAAGAAGATGATATTCTTCAAAAATCTCTTGATTTAAAGAATGATTATTTTCTAGGAATGATGCAAATCATTACTGCCCACAAATGGTATATTAAATGTACTATTTTCATTAATAATGAGTTTCCTATAACTGATATTGCTATGATTGATAGGGGAGAGGATGTTAGTTGCATTCAAGAAGGGTTAATCCCTACGAAATATTTTCAAAAAACTACTCATGTGGTCAAATCTGCATCGGGGCATGCTCTTGATAGAGTACAAATTACCGAATGCTCACATTTGTCAAAATAAAATTTGCATTCCTCATTTCTTCTTTTTAGTGAAAAACCAGTTATACCCTCCAATAATACTTGAAACTCCTTTTATTAATGCTATTTATCTTTTACTCACCTTTTTCTGCTAAGGATAAAGAGATCTTATTCCTTTGTCTCAGATCCTATATCTAGAGATATTAATGTTTTAATTGATATGAAACAGAAGCATGTTAATTCTCTGCAACTTGAACTACTTAGCATGAATATTGTTGATACATTACAATCTGCTAAGGTACAGGAAAAAATTAAATTAATTTCCGAATAAATGGTTGTTGATATTTATGTAGATCACCCCAGTGCTTTCTGGAATAGAAAAAGGCATATTGTCACTCTTCCTTATGAATATAATTTCTCTGAGGATAATATCCCGACCAGATCACGACCTTGTCAGATGAAATACTGAATTAGTAGAATACTGCAAAAAAGAAATTGATAATTTGTTACAGAAGGGTTTAATAAAACCTTCAAAATCTCCTTGGTCTTGTACTGCCTTTTATGTTAATAACGTGGCAGAAAAGGAACGTGGTGTTCCCAAGTTAGTAATAAATTACAAACCTTTGAATAAATATCTGAAATGGATTAGGTATCCTATTCCTAACAAAAAGGATTTATTATCAAGATTGTATAATGCCAATATATTTCAAAGTTTGATTTAAAATCTACATATTGGCAAATTCAGATATTCAAAGAAAATACTTATAAAACTGCTTTCAATGTTCCGTTTGGGCAATATGAATGGAACGTTACGCCATTTGGATTAAAAAATGCCCCTTTTGAATTTCAGAAAATCATGAATGATATTTTCAATCCTTATATGGATTTCATCATTGTTTATATTGATGACATATTAGTGTTTTCTAAGACATTCGAGTTGCATATCAAGCATCTAGATATTTTTAAGAAGATTGTGATACAAAATGGTTTGGTTATATCTAAACCAAAAGGTCAGAGAGGATATTCGTAGGATGCGGAGAGGTAGGGCGACGGGGCCGGACGAGATTCCGGTGGATTTTTGGAAGTATGTTGGTGGGGCAGGCTTAAGGTGGTTGACTGTTCGTTCAACGCCATTTTCAAGACTGCGAGAACGCCTAGGGCTTGGAGATAGAGTACGATGATTCCATTATATAAAAACAACGGTGACGTTCAGAGTTGCAACAACTATACGGGTATTAAGCTGTTGAGTCACACTATAAAGATTTGGGAGAGGGTGGTTGAGCGGAGATTGGGAAGGGTAGTGTCCATTTCGGAGAATCAGTTCGGTTTTATGCCTGGTCGCTCGACGACAGAGGCAATCCACCTGGTGAGAAAATTAGTGGAGCAGTATAGGGAAAGGAAGAGAGATTTGCACATGGTGTTCATCGATCTGGAGAAGGCGTACGACAAAGTCCCTAAGGAGGTCCTTTGGAGATGCTTAGAGGTGAGAGGAGTTCCGGTGGCCTACATCAGAGCTATTAAGGACATGTACGATGGAGGAAAGACTCGGGTGAGGACAACGGGAGAAAACTCAGGGCATTTTTCGGTCGAGACAGGTTTGCATCAGGGATCGACTCTTAGGCCGTTCCTTTTTGCGCTGGTGATGGACTTGTTGACGCGAAGTATTCAAGGTGAGGTGCCGTAGTGTATGTTATTTGCGGATGATGTAGTGCTGATTGATGAGACGCGGGGGAAGTTCCAAGTTGAGTAGGTCCAAGATGGAGTATTTGGAATGCAAGTTTAGTGACTCGAGTCAGGAGGACGGTGTGGTGGTGAGGTTGGATTCTCAGGATGTTTGTAAGAAGGATAGTTTTAAGTATCTGGGGTCTATGATTCAGGGAAATAGCGAGATTGATGAGGATGTCTCTAAACGTATTGGAGCAGGTTGAATGAAATGGAGGCTCGCCTCGGGAGTGTTGTGTGATAAGAAGGTGCCCCTTAAGCTTAAAGGCAAATTCTACAGAGTGGCAGTCCGTCCGGCCATGCTGTATGGAGCGGAGTGCTGGCCAGTCAAGAACTCTCATATTCAAAGATTGAAGGTGGCGGAAATGAGAATGTTACGTTGGATGTGTGGCCTTACTAGAGGCGATAAACTTAGGAATGAGGTTATCCGAGAGAAGGTGGGAGTGGCCTCAGTGGAGGACAAAATACGAGAAGGAAGGTTGAGATGATTTGGGCATGTGATGAGGAGGGGCACGAATGCCCCAGTTCGGAGGTGTGAGAAGCTAGCTTTGGATGGAGTAGAGGTAGGCCAAAGAAATATCGGAGGGAGGTGATTAGGCATGACAAGGAGCTGCTTCAGATTACTGAGGACATGACCCTAGACAGGAAGATATGGAGGGCGCGGATTAGGATAGACGGCTAGTGTGAGTGTGTAGGATGTGGCTAGGTGTTAGGAGAGTTTGGGTGTGGTGGGTGTATTAGGTCTGTGAGTGCATGTTACTATTACATGGGTATCCGTTTTCTGTTCTCCTATTCCGTATTGTTCGTATTCCTCTTATTTCCTATTTCTCTGATACTTAGGGTTATTATTTCTAATCTCTTTATCTCTGTTATGCTATACATCCTGTTTCATGTCTCATTACGACCTTGGTATATTATTCTCTATCTTGAGCCGAGGGTCTCGCGGAAACAGCCTCTCTACTTCCTCGAAGGTAGTGGTATGGACTACGTACATTTTACCCTCCCCAGACCTCACTTTGTGGGAATATACTGGGTCTGTTGTTGTTGTTGTTGTTGTATATCTAAACCAAAAATGAATTTGTTTCAGACAGATGTCAGATTTTTAGGACACAATATTTGTCAAGGGAAGATTACTCCCATTCAAAGATCCATTGATTTTGCATCAAAATTTTCTGAAGTTATTGCTGACAGGACTCAGCTGCAAAGATTTTTGGGAAGCTTGAATTATATATCGCCTTTCTATAAGAATTTATCTGGAGATTTAGCCCCATTATATGACAGGCTAAAAAGGATTATAAATGTCCCTGCACAGATAGTCACACGGATCTGGTTAAACGCATTAAACAGAGTGTTAAATCTTTACCCTATTTAACTCTAGCCAACCTATCTTGGCAGAAGATTATTGAGACGGATGCGTCTAATATTGGTTATGATGGAATACTAAAACAAGTTAATCCCCATGACAAAAGTGAATATTTGATAAGATTTCACTCAGGAAAATAGACTAAAGCACAGAAGAAATATGCTACTGTGGCTCACAAAATATTAACCATTGTTAAATGTGTTTTAAAACTTCAGGATGATTTATATAATCAGAAGTTTTTCTCAATTGGTCAAATACATGTTTGATAAAGATTTTAAACATGATGCTTTAAAGTTGATATTTGTCAGGTTGCAAGCTCAACTAGCCCCTTTTGATTTCGAATTCAGTATAAAAAAGGAAGTGATAACTCCCTCCCCGATTTCTTATCTAGGGAATATCTTAATTAAAAATGAATTTTTATGTTAAATTTCTTAGTGAAAAAACTTTGATCACTATCTTAAAGGTTATTCCGTTATATGAGATTTGAAAAATCTTATCATTGAAAAAATTATCCATGATATGGTTGAAGCAGAATTTTCTTTTCATGATTATGAAGAAATGTATGAACTGCATGACTATTGTTTATATAACTAAAACTGATTATATGTGCAGTATAGACCCTCCATGGTCCCACAGAGAGTCTCAAGGATGGTCATACGGATCCTCATCTAAATCTCAAGGATCGTTATACGGATCCTCGTCCAATTCTCCAGTTATACAGGGGGGAAAGAGTTTGATAAACTCAAAAGTATCAACAAGGCGAATCTTCGTCATCTCCTTCGATTCATCGGGAAGATATTCCAAAAGACAGTCCATTATATGGACATTTGCAGGCCTATTTAGCCGCCCAAAAGCAAAGTGATACATTTGCTTCAGTCACCAAAGAGGTCCGCGATGATATCACGTCTTATGAAGAAGTAATAAACAAAGAAATGATATTTCTTGTCGAAAATTCTGAGATTCAGAGAAAAAATGATCCATG
The DNA here is from genome assembly GCF_002878395.1 of Capsicum annuum. Taxonomy (NCBI): domain Eukaryota; kingdom Viridiplantae; phylum Streptophyta; class Magnoliopsida; order Solanales; family Solanaceae; genus Capsicum; species Capsicum annuum. The sequence continues at coordinate 117,767,669 of NC_061115.1, read as the reverse complement.
GAAGATATTCCAAAGATATTTGATCAATGGATTATATTATCCGGGTGAGTCATACAAAACCCGTTCTTATTATGAAACTATTCTCACTTCCACAGGTAGTGCAGAAGTTCAGCACTTTCCAGGTTCTAACGTAGACGAGAAAGTTTATGACTTCTGGAAACTTATTATTAAGCGGATTATATCCGTTGAAGATTGGGGGATGTCCACAATGACAGAAAGATAGATCAGTCTTAATAATTCCCGAATGAACTTTACTTATTGGGATTATATCAAGGCCATTGATAAAGTGCTCTATTATAACAATAACAATAATCGACATAAGCATACTTGGTTTATGAAAGTCTGTGCAAAGATATTTGCAGAACCAATTCCTAATTGGTTTTTAAACTGGTGGTCATACCATGGACCAACTGTCAAGATATTGCCTGACCCATTCCTCAAGTTGTACAAAGAATGGGCTAAGGTTTCACCAAAACTTAAACGAGTTATACCACACAGATCATATCTGTTGTTTAGACAAAATTGATCAAATTTATTTCTTTATTGAATTCTCAATTCCTTGGATTCACAAATGGACCCCAGAACTGAAATTCACAGAGGATCAAATTCCCTGTTTATACCGGACATATTATAATAATTTTTGGGACAAACTAACGAGAAAGGACCCAAAGACCAAAGAATTAAATGGTCAAAAACTCTTGGATTCCATTAAAAACAAGATCCAAGAGTATTCCGCAGCTCCTCAAAAGGATGTAATTAAGGACAGTTCGATTAGGCATATTGATAGAAGAATCTTCGTTCAAGATGAAGATAAAGATGAGATGATAGCACGATATCTAGAAGAAGTAAAAAGAAATTTACTTCAATCCCTTAATCAATATGATAAGTCAGACACTTCGATGAAAAATGTGACTAGTAATGATATAGCAGCAGAGGAGGATTTCCAAGACTCTCAGCTCATACCCTCAAATAAGATACTATCAGAGGAAGCCATTGAACAAGCTGAAAGATTCATTAATCGAATGAAAGAGGACAAAACATAAGCCGTAGATATACTGTTCACACACAGTAGATACACTGTGGATGTACTATACACAGTAGATATACTATATAAGGGGACAAGGATGTGGGACCCATTTTTACTATGCATAGATTCTTTTTTTTCTATATATAGGATCTTTCATTTGTAAAGAGGGGAGAAGCTCCTTTACTCTCCTTTTGTAAATTGCTCTCTCTTGTAATATTTCTCTCATTGTGAATAAAGAGATTACCATTCATTACTATTCCGGCCTTTGCTCCGGCCATTTAAGGTATTAATTCATATTTTATTTTGAGTCTTTACTTATTACTCTCCCTCTCTCCGGACGTGACTATGTCCGGCTAAGCAGATCCATATCTATGTTGAATAAGCTATTTGAAATTCTTGTATATTTTGATTTCTTGTATTATAGGTCTGGATGGCAGCGCGGATTACCGCCAGCCTCCGATCCAGCAATCTGGTACAGTATATCTACTGTGTGTACAGCGTATCTAATGTTTGTGTAGAGTACATGCACAATGTATCTACTGCGTGTGAACAGTGTATCTACTGTTTATGTTTTATCCTTCTCCTTCATCAGATTAATGAATCTTTCAGCTTGTTCAATGGCGTCCTCTGATAGTATCTTATCTGAGGGTATGAGCTGAGAGTCTTGGAAAACATGCCACCACCTCCCACCAACAACAGGTATCATGTAACTGTGTCCACCAAGGCTAGGACAGATCGAAAGAAATCAATCATTGTGGTTAACATTAATAAAGTAGAATCATTTAAAGTAGACGAAAGACTAATGCGTTTCATAGTTCCACTGACCAAATATTGCCTCTGTGTACTAAAACCCACATTGTTGGTTATGTAGATAAGTTACTAGTATCATTATATTTTTTTAAAGAAAAAAACTACAGAAGAAAGAGACAACAAATATGATATCTAAAAGGTAAAAAAGATATTATACAGTTTCATAGAAAGACCCTAAATTAGTGCTGACATCTGTATAAACACCTTAAAATCCAAAGTAAGCAAACTATAGACAAGACTTTATTCACACGGCCATTTCTTAAGAGACGGAACACCTTGGGATGATTTTCTTGTTTTTTTAATCGCACCACAACATGGGAACAGTTAACAGTTTCGACGCTATTAAAATTGAGAAATTATAAATTATTTACATCTAGGATGAATTTGGGTACACGTGATGTGTTCAATATATTGGTAATAAGAATTTTTAAAAGTCAAATTATTTCACTGATGAAGGAGAGCCTTGGAGTCATCTGACAAGGTGGTCACGGTTTCAAGCGGTGGAAACAGCCCATTGCAGAAATGTAAGGTGAGGTTGCGTACTATAGACCCTTGTGGTTCAACCCTTGCCCGGATCCCACACATAGCGGGAGTTTTAGTGCACCAGGCTGCCCTAAATTATTTCACAAAATCATTTCACTAATAATTCACAGATGTAAGGGATATAATTCACAGATGTAAGGGATTTTTGTTGAAATTCAAAAAATCAAACCATCTGTACAATATGATATATTATCATTATATGTAAGAAGATACCTTACCAAGGCTAGTCCCAAAGTATAAGCAAAAGGAAGTTTTTAACTCTACACAAAGGCCCGGCCAAAGTCCTACTGTTTTACTCCCTCAAATAGAACTGTCATATACCCTAAGCCATAATGCTATCCTATCAGACACTACCAAACATGGTCTAAGAAAAGGGTACTGATGAGACACATGAGACAATCTCATAGTTTCTACTACAAATGATAGAAACCTTTAAACAATAGTCTTGAACATACTCTAATATCCAATACTAATGTTGTTGACTATAAAGGCTTTTGAATCTTGTAAATACAAACTTTTAACTAGCTATCAACGACTTAGCAGAACACCTATGAAGCCTTTGTGATTGTGGCATGAATAATTCGTCAAGATGAGTCCAGGCTACATTGCTAAACCATATTGCGTTTCTTTTTATTGGCATTAGGTAAGGCAGAAGGTATTTTTTTGGTAAATAAAATGATTTTATTACCAAGTAACAGTTACAAAGCAGAAAAATAAACTGGACATCCCAGTTTACAGTCTCAGTCTCAGCATACTCATCATCCTAGTCTATCAACTATTAACATAAGAATCACTGCAGCAGCAAACAAACTAGCAATTACAGAGGGTAGAAGTTTAGAGTCTGCAAAATATGATGTAGTTTTGGTGACCTTCCTCTCACATGCACATCTTGGGTGACTAGTTTAGCATCTTGGGTGACTAGTTTAGCTAGCATTGCAGGGGTTCGACTCACCTTCTGAAATATACTTTGATTCCTCTCCTGCCATATAAGATAGACACTTGCAACCATCACCATTCTATACACCTCAGCTCTTGGATTTTTACCTTTGCAGTACGTATTTGGCCAAATCACCTCAACAGTCCAGCCTTGAGTTTGCCTGTGTACATTCTGCCAGTTGAGTACCAGTTGCCACACTAAGGTTGAGTATCCACAACAAAAGAACAAGTGATTATGGTTCTCTACAGCAGTACAACATAAAACACATTGCACATCCTCCACACAACCCCACTCAGCTAGTCTGTCCTCAGTGAGTAGCCTAGTATGCAAGGCTAAATACAAGATAAAAATCCACTTGGGCATGCTGCATTATTGCAAGCCAGTCTTCTCCACTCCACTTTCTGATAGTCACCTCTAAGATCTTGGTATAGCTGTTTGATAGAGAATTTAAACCATTTGCTTAACATCTGCTTCAGTCCAGCCTACTTGCTCAAACACTTGATGCATTTGGCGAATTTTCCTTACCATCCATGAGGCTTGAGGTGCTGCAACACCCCAGATTGTATTTTGTTTCCCATAGTACATGTGCGCTCATCTCACCCATAGTCTTTCTTGGTACTCAAGCTCCACAACAATTTACTTATTGCAGCCTTGTTCCATGTCTGCACATCTAGCAAATTTAAACCACCAGCAGTTCTTGGCCTACAAAGCTGCTCCCATGCAATTAGTGCTTTCTTGGATGCGTCTACTCTACCAGTCCATAAGAATGTTCTACATAAGTTTTCAATACATTTGATGACCTTTTTAGGGATGATGAACACCTGAGACCGGAAGATTTGCATAGAAAAAAGCACACTCTTGATTAACTGAGCCCTTCCTACATATGATAGGAATCTGGTGGTCCAAGTATGTACTCTTGCTATTATCTTCCTAATCAATGGTTGATATTGCATAATAGCCACCTTCTATGTATGAAGACGGACCCCAAGTATCTGAATGGTAGCTGTCCTTGTGAAAAGCCTAGCTCTTGTAGAATTTCTGCTTGGATATCATGTGGCACCGCTCCAAAATATATAGAGTTCTTATCATTATTAGCAATCAGACCTGAGGCTAAAGAGAACTCCTGAAATACTTCATACAACATTTTAGCAGATCCAGTATCTCCGCTACTAAAGAGCAAGAGATCATCAACAAAGCTCAGTCGAATTATTTGTATCCTTTCACATTTAGGATGGAAGTTAAAATCAGGTTTATATCTCAACTGTTGCAGCAACCATGTCAAATATTCCATTGAGATCACAATAGGTAGGGGGACAAAGTGTCCCCCTGCCTCAATCCTTTCTTTGCATGGAAAGGGATGCTAGGATGTCCATTTATAAGTACAGAATATGATACTGTACTAATGCATTGATATATCCAGTCAATAAATTTCCCTGGAAACTGCAGACACACCATGACCTGTCACAAATAGCCCCACTCTGTAGAATCATAAGCCTTTTTCAGATCAACTTTAAGCATACACCTTGGAGAAACTCCCTTTCTTCCATATCCCTTAACCAGTTCATTACTTAAGATTATGTTGTCATTAATCAGCCTACCGGGTGCAAATGCAGATTGTTTTTTCTACCAGGTTATCCATCACACAATGCATCCTAATGGTTAGCACCTTAGCAATAATCTGGTATAGCAAGTACAACAAGATATACCCTGCAAAGCCATTAACACCTCCTCTCTAGTCACAGGATCAATGAGCTTAAGCTGTTGAATTCTATTCAACAATGGACCATCTTTCATCACTATCAGCTTGATTGCAGGTATTTATGGAGCACAAGATCCTAGTAGCTGTAAAAGTTAGGTATTTTAGCCTCAATATCTTTACTGCTAGTCACAATCCTACCAGTAGATGTAGGACTTGCAATTTTATTTTGTGGCACTCTAATTCTTAAACATGCATGGAAGTATGTTGTGTTACCAACACCCACTTGTAGCCATTGCACCCTAGATTTCTGCCTCACTATACTCTCTTCAACATTCAACCTCTTCTCTAGGTTACGTTTGACCTCCTTTTCCAGCTCAATAATATCTTGTGATTGGCCAGGGTGCCTTACATGACTCTGTATATCTTACAATTGTTGCCTACTATGTTGCTCGGACTCTGTGGTCATGCCGTCGAACCCATCCCGATGCGACACTTGTGCGGACGCCAGCACGGGATTCGTCTCCGATTCGGTCAAATGAATCCGGAGACGCTGACCAACATCAAGAAGAAAGTTGGCTTCGTTGTCGAAAGGGAGAAACCGGCGACTGTAATTGTTGTCGTCATCATTGGAAGGGAGAAAATCGTCGACTGTAATTGTTATCGTCGGAGGAAGGGTTGCCTTCATCAGAATTTCAATGTTTCCTTGGGGAAGAAAGCTTTGATGGGGAAGAAAGAGAAAATGGTAGAATGCTATTGTCAATTGTCGGTAGATTTGTCGATTGTCAGTGTTGACCGTTGAGTGGTGGTAGTTTTTAATAATTATATTTTTTTAAAATAAATGATATTAAAGAAGTAACCTAATTCATCTAGATCTGTCGACTTTTTGATTTCCCAAATACTACTCCTAATTGAAAAGAATTTACTTTTTTTCCATATAAAAAAATTACTACTACTAATTTAAAAAGTAACTAAAAAAAAATTACCTTAAAAGTGAGAAAAGTAAAGAATATTCTTTTAGGAATAAAGTTTCCTCGACACATAGGAAAAAGTAAATTGGAATAGCTGTTTAAATAAGGGAAAAGTCCAAAATTGTCTTTATAACTCTATATTTATAATATTTGATTTTTTTAAGTCGAATCACCGCACCCGTATCCATAATCGGATTCGCATCCCCAAATCTTGAAAATTAAATTTTGACGAATCCGACTCTCGGATCCGCACCCGTTTTGGATACCCGCATCCGAGTCCATGCAACTTAGGTTGCCTATACATTCTTATCTTCAGCTCCACCCCATGAAATGCAGAAATTTTTAATGTTTCCATGGCTGCTTTCACATCTTTTAACTTCTGCCAAACATCATACATTCTACCAGACTTGTGCCTCTGTTTCCATGCTCCGAGGACAACCTCCTGAAACTTTTCATGTTGGGATAAGTGATTCATAAATTTGAAAGGCTTGGCCTTGGTAGTATCCTCTTGTGCTAAGTTGAGACTCAAAGGTGAGTGGTCAGAGTATCCTAGTATCCTAGATCCAGTATCATTACCTCACTAGCAGGCATAGCAAGCATCCAATTGACATTCACCAAGGCCCAATCAATCAACCTGTGCTCAATCTTGAAGATGCCATTGTAATCCCCCATAGCTAACCAAGGCCCTTGTTGTCTTGATTCAATGTGTTTAAGTTTAACCCAAAGGGTTTCTTGCTATCAAGTGTGTGAAAGCCCATATATGGCAGTAAAGAGAAACTACATTTCAAAGCTCTGAGCCTTACTTTAGAGTGTATAAACTGCTCATCAACCTCCAGTCCATCGCATTCAATGACTTGAGGGTCCCAGATGATCCATATTCTGCCTCTACTACAAGCATAATTGTCTAGCTTCATCCACCCTGGAGCAATTGCTCTTAAGTACTTTATCTGCCTGCTGCTTTATTTTATGCTCAATAAGAGCTAAAATACTAACATTATTTTGTCTAATAAACAACCTTACTTCCTTTTGCCTATGAACTTTATTCATACCTCGAACATTCCATGTTATTAACTTCATTTATGAGGAAGTTGAATAACACCTCTCCCCTCCACCTTACTTTGTCCACCATGCAGTTTACTTCCTCCAGCCCCAAAACATGTATCAGTTATCATGATCATGAAGGACACCGAATTCATTTGTAATGCTGAGCTGTTCTCTATCACCCTTGCCTCGAACTTCCTTCCTAGGGCTCACAGGCTGAATTTCATTAGGTTGATAAATTTTCTCCTCATTGATTCCATCACCCTGTACTCCCTTATTAGTGCTAGGCATAGCAGCATCCATCACTGCATTATCTGTTAATCCCTCCTCTACACCTTTGTCCTTGTCCCTATGTTGCCATTCCATTTTTTGTTTCCCTGGCCTAGGTGGTCTAGGTTTCTCCCCGAACCATCCTTAGCCTGACATGTGTGACCTATGGTTAAGCAGGTAAGGCAATAGATGGGAACCCATTCATATGTTATAGCCTTTGTAAACTGCATTCCATTAGGATCCTCAACTTTCAATTCTTTTGAAGGGGCCTTTGTTATATCCATCTCTATTAGCACTCGAGCATAAGATATTCTATCCACTTGAGTAGTGCACTCATCTGCATATAAGGGCACCCCTATTCCACTAGCAATTCTGCTCAACGACTGTGCCTCCCACCAATTCAGTGGTAAATTTGGGAATTTAACCCAAAGTGGGATTGTCTGCATCACTTCCTTGTTAAAATCAAAATTAGTTGCCCATGTTTTCACTATGACTAGTTTATTATTCATCATATGAGGCCCAGAATATAGTACCTCATCTCTGTCATCAATACATGTAAACTTAACAAGGTAGTTCCAAGTAGCTGCAATGAATCGCTCCACAGCTGCAATAGTCGGATCAGCACCAACCACATATAGCATTAGAGCATGCTTCCACTTGAAAGTCTCCATGTCCACCTCTGTTTTGCACAATTCCACTAATGTTTCACCATCTCGTACAATAGGTGCAACATATTGGAGTGTCATCCCTTGTGCAGCAAGTCGATTTCCCTTGAATAAGTTCGCCCATTTTGGTTTCTCCAACTCACTGGGTATCTCCTGCAAATCATCTGCTAATGCCACAGAGGTTTTCACCTGCTTTGTTGATGAGTTGATAATCTTACTTGTTTGCCCTACGTTACCATCCCCACTCTTATGGCTCGCAAGCCCAGTTACAATTGCCGACTTCTACCCTGGGGTTTCCTCTATGATTGGGGTTTTTGTAACCGCCACAATTGGCCACTGTTCTACTGAATTTACCACTACATCAGTTACTTTCCCAGCAAATTTTTGGGTGTGTAGGTAGAAATCCTTTGTTTGGCGTTGCCTCCATTGTTGACCGGCAATCATTTCCCCCTTCTCCTCGCCATTGAGAACATTACCATTGATGAACGAGCCACATTGAAATAAGTTCAACATAAATCTCTTACTAGACTATGCACTAAAACTGGGTTGGTTAGTTTCTTAGGTAGTATAACCATTGGTGCATGCAGTAGCATATCATCATATTCTGAACATGATATTTGAGTTAATAAAACACGTATCATTAGAATTCGTAACAGATATTCTCAATTCATTGCCTCTCTTTCACTCGGTTTTCCAGTAAAAAGAATAATGATTACAAACCTGCATGGCATTTTGCTCATACGACCCAAGTATGCCAACTGGTTGCGGATATAGTCCCGCAGATGTCATTTGAGACATGTATCTTCCAGAGTCCATAGGGTTAGGTCGATTAGGTAAAGATTGACCAGATCCAAATTCACCTAGGTAATTGTAGAAACCCATGTTGCTGCTGCCTGAAAGCTCGCCTCCACCAAACGATCCAACAGGTATGTAGTAACCTGATCCTGCCCCAAAATGTGTGCCATCAATTTCATGCCCAGTGCTTCCTGGTGCCACCAGATCAGGCTGTGAAACCGGAAGAGCTGATGTAACATGCGGCAAGCCAGGGGAAACAGGTGGTGGAAAGAAAGGTGGAGAAACTGGAATCTGGTGTGAGTATAGCTGACCATCTATCATAAAAGGAGAAAGAGGACTAGCAATGGGGGAGAACTGTCCAAATGCCATCTGAGCATCAAAGCCATAACTGGGAGGGAAAAAGAGCGGATTTTCATTGTACATCCCCTGCAAAGAGTCGAGAGAAATTGATATTTGGTGACCCACTGTATGGAATATAGATGCTACTACAAATAAAAGCACAATCAAAACTTACTGGCGGCACAACATGCAAGTTGTTCACATTGACATCATTAGATTGTTCAACCCAACTCCCAGTGCCATTGTCGTAACCTGAGCCAGAAAGCACAAAAAGGACCATTGATCATAAGGATTTTAAGAACTTGAACATTTTTATGTAACAAACCCCCACCCCTCCACCAACAAATAATAACACTCATAGGAGGGGGACGACGTTTAACAAAGGAAATCATAGAATTAAGGTCTAGAAGTACGATAAAGATGGTGAATCCATTTGGCAGAAGTCCATCTAGAAGCCCCCCCCCCCCAACAAACCTCTTAAAATCTAGAGAGTAAAAAATGTTTCCATACCTTCACAATCAAATAAAGCTCAAAATTAGTAATTTGGTACAGAAAGAGATGACTTTGGATGGGCCTATAACCCGTGGCTTTTGGCTTTAAAAAGTGCTTAAAAATATTTTTTTATATCTTACCCAAACACTACAACAGTGCTTAAAAGCTATTTTGGCTTAAAAGCCCTAAATCAGCCAATCCAAACAGGCTCGTAGTTACTTCAAGAAAATGCAGCCAAGAAAAGAGGTTACGTTACATTTGTTCAATCACATTGCATTGAGATTTTAGTGGAACAAATTGAAATGTGTAAAGAGGGAGAGAGAGTAGACACCTTGTCAACCACAAAAGATCAAGTCTATCAAAAGTTTTACTAAACAATGAAGACAAGGGAAACTTGTTCGGATTTCACACAAAGCAAATTGCATGTATTAAGCTAGTATACCCATTCCCCAAAAGCATTGGAGCTATTTTAAATGTAACAACCTTTTAGTATATCAGAGAATCACATGGTGCATTTCAAAGATATACAAGGACCATTTGTAGTTAAAAAAAATGGGGGGGGGGGGGGGGGGGGGGGGTGCTAGCTTAATACATGCAATTTGTTTTGTGTTAATTCCGATCAATGCTAAAACGGAAAAAAAAC
>NC_061115.1:117648706-117757340 GCF_002878395.1 Capsicum annuum | reverse complement strand
GGCCATTGGGCATTTTACCAGGAACTTATTCTTGTCTTGCTGTAATTCATGTGAAACTAAGTGAAATGCAACAACATCTACTTAACATTAGCCACAGGAACTAACCTCCATAGTAAAGACCTTGGTCCTGAGGAGAATAGGAATTGAGTGGATAAAAGGTGGATAAAGGTCCAGATGCAGAGGTAACAGGGTATTCATTAGAATTTCTTGAAGCCCCAGGGACGGCTGCATCTGGAGAAGCATTTGCAGAAACAATCCTTTCATCTTTGGGCGAAATAGGCTGACAATGGATTAAAATGAAAGCACTAAATGGATATGTAACATCTGCTTGAAAAAGTTATATAAAAGATAAATTATAATAACATTGAAGACTATTAGTAGTATACCTGTTCTGCAGCATTATGCTGCTCAGCGACTCTTTCACCTATACCCACATCAACCAAGCCTGTTATTTGTCAAACTTAAAACTAATTCAATAATATGTAGATTTTATACAAAAGGTGTGAAAAAAGGGACATGAGAAGACCCTGCTAAGGTCATATTTCATTTCTCTCACAGGTTAAGGTTTGATTTAAGACCACAGGAAAACAATTTACATACATCTTCCAGCCACTTTTCACCAGTAGGTCTCAGAAAAAAATGGATGAAGACTGGAATTTCCCAAGGCCAAATCCAAATGATAAATGCAGAGACTCTGTAGGTGAGGCAATAGGATATGAGATTGCCCCCTTCAGATGAAAAAGCGGGTTCTTTCTTCCAAAGGCCACAATAAGACAGTAAAGCTTCAAAGAGCTGATTTATGGAAAGATTTGGAACTATTGCTCAAAATTTGGATCTCATAACTGGAAATGATGCTCCACTCTAAAGAAAACTTGAAAAAGACAACCTTTTCATAAATTGTTTAAGCATAAAAACTAATCCCATCTACATGTCAATTAAGATAAACCCAAGGTGTTCAGTTTGTAAAAAACAAGGGTTTACAGTAAAAGTAAGAACTTATAAATCCCAATATTTAAATTGGGATAATAGTCTCTTGATTATGAAAAAGCAAAAAAAAAAAAAAAAATTAGAGAAATAATTTGGTTGAAAATGTAGTGGTCCAAACCCATAATATAAGGAATTAAAGTCTGAATGTCACTATAAGGAAATAAAAGAAACAGAAAGGAGCAATACAGTAAGCAAACGAAACAACCCAAATAATTGAGGTAGTGTTCTGACCTTTTTAATACGTGATCATGAGTAGATTTTTATAGTGAAAATGTGAGGAAGTCTTTAGTCCTAGGGTTCTTCAACCCAAATCTTCAATTCAGAGGGCAAAATGTTACCAAAAATATTATTTTGATTAGCATTTTGGAATCCTCTCGCTGAGGAAAATTTTTTGGTGGTCATGATCCTAGAATTCTGACCAGCTGACCAGAGCTGACTCTTTTGGGACAACATTTGACCATAAGTTAGACTTGTGCTAGTAATTAAGTGGATGTTTACCTGAAGTTTTATTGACCATTCTAAATATGTTTTGAGTATGAGATGACCCACAACCCGAGTGTAGAGTTTTGCTCAATTGAAACAGATTGGATTGTCAATATACAATGTTATGGCATGAGGCCACGCAACCAATCATTTATCAAATGATTTCAGCATTTTAAAAAAACAATCATATTCATGGGTGGGTCAAAGACCTCCGGTTAATACACAAAAACAGGTTTAGAATGGTCCAAAAACCCTTAGGTGAGCATTCTCTTAATTTTTAGCACAAGTCTAACTCACAGTCAAAGGTTGACCCAAAACGTCAACTCTGGTCAACCAGTCAGAATTCCCAAACCATGACCACTAACAAATTCTTCTCGAAGAGAAGCCTCCATTAAGCTAATCAAAACTAGATTTTGATAATTTCTATGGAGCGGAGTGTTGGCCAGTTAAGAACTCCCACATCCAAAAGTTGAAAGTGGCGTAGATGAGGATGTTGAGATGGATGTGTGGACTTACCAGGAGAGATAGGGTTAGAAATGAGGTTATTCGTGAGAAGGTAGGAGTGGCTTCAGTGGAAAACAAGATGCGGGAAGTGAGGTTGCAATGGTTTGAACATGTGATGAGAAGGGGCACAGATGCTCCAGTACGAAGGGGTGCGAGAGGCTGGCTATAGATAGTTTTAGGCAGGGTAGAGGTACACAGAAGAAATATTGGAGGGAGTTGATTAGGCATGACATGGAGCGGTTACAGCTTACGGAGGACATGACTCTTGATAGAAAAGTGTGGAGGACGCGAATTAAGGTAGAGAGTTAGTGGGTAAATATATGCCTGTAGTAATAGGGAGGAGTGTCGTTTATATCTGTGCTTGTAGTTTCATGTAGTTTCATGTGCGTAGTGCTCTCAGAATGTTTGTGATCTCGAATAAATAGTTTATAGTATTACCCAGTTGATATCTTATTTCTTTTATTATCTAGCGGAGTGTTATCTCATTTTGTTGTTTATTTTTATGTTGTGGTTATACTGTTATCTGTCCTGAGTCGAGAGTCTATCGGAAACAGTCTCTCTACTTCATCTGAGATAGTGGTATAGCCTGCGTACACTTTACCCTCCCCAGACCCACTTTGTGGAAATACAATGGTATGTTGTTGTTATTCGCAGTCTCAAATCGACTATTTTGGGTTCTCGAAGAACCCTAATTCTAGACTTTCTCAATTCCTCACATTTCCACTATAAAATCAATTCATGATCACATAATAAAGTCAAATAAGAAGTTAGAATCGTTACCTTGGTGATATGACTTTAAAAATACATGCTCCCAGGCATAGGCATATTTCTCAAGACTAACATCTGAGGGCCCTTCTAGACTTTGGATTCTCTTTTTCGATGGACTTACTCCACCGAAATTCATCCACCGTTGCTCCTTTCTTTCTCTTTCTTCTGTCTCTTGCTTTACTTTCAACATGAGGGGCATTTATTTATTTTGCGGTAGGTTTTAAATCCTTTAACATTACAAGAAAGGTCTCAAGGGCCGAGACATGGTACAATGGGGTGGAAAGAGGCTGAAATATGATAACTAGGGCGAGTTTCAGTCAAAAGACGATGGAGTGGATAGTTCACAATTTAAAGAAAGCATCAAAAAGGAGATGGAAATTCTATGATCGAGATGGAAATTCCATGATCGTTGCTCTGAGTCTTTCTACTCGAGGAATTTTAACAAATTTGCTACTATTTCAATATCATAAATATGCTTGGAAAGAGGAAAGCACCTATATACCGAAATGGACAATGAAACCCACCTTTTTTTTTTTTAAGGGAGGGCAATGATAATTAAGGCTGACAATATCATGCTCCAGAGCCAGTTCAGTGAAAAAGAACGAGATTGTGTTATGGCATGCGTTAGGGATAAAGCACCAGGCCCTGATGGGTATATTACGGCTTTCTTTATTGCTTGTTGGGATGTGGTTAGCGAAGATGTCGCAATAGTCCAAAACTTCCATGATCAGAGTTATTTTGAAAAAAGTTTCAATGCTACCTTCATAGCATTGATTCCTAAGAAGGTTGGGGCCAAGGAGTTGAAGGATTTCAGACCTATTAGCTTAATAAGGAGCATATATAAGATCATCTCAAAGGTTTTACCGAAAGACTCAAGACAGTGGTCTCCAAATTGGTGGATGCTCAACAAATGGCATTTATAAAAAGTAGACAAATCATGGATGCAATTCTGATTGCAAATGAATGTGTGGAAACCAGAAAGATCAACAAGGTTCCAGGCATATTATGCAAGCTAGATATTGAAAAAGTTTGACCATTTTCACTGGGGATTTCCCTGGAACACACTGGAAAACATGGGATTTGGTGAGAAATGGGTCAAGTGGATGAAGTTTTGCATTACACCAGTGAAATTCTCCATATTGATAAATGGTTCCCCATCTGGTTTTTTCTCATCTGAGAGAGGATTGAGACAGGGAGATCCCTTATCCCCTTTTCTCTTTGGCTATGGAGGGTCTAAATGACATGCTCAGGACAGCTCAAACAAAAGGTTGGATAAGAGGTTTCAATCACAATATGAATGATAGACAAGGTTTGACCATTTCACACCTTCAATGTGCGGATGAAACCCTAATTTTTTGTGATGCCGAGTTCCCAATTAAAGTACTTGAAGAGTTATCTTGATTTTATTTGAAGCCATATCAGGCCTCCACATTAATTTGGGGAAGAGATTCATTTACCCGGTTGATGCGGTGCCCAGCATGAGTTTGTTAGCAAATATACTAAGGGGGCAGATAAGGGAGCTTCCCACAATGTACCTTGGCATGCCATAGGGGGACAAGAGCAAGTCAAAAGGAATTTGGAATAATGCTCTAGAAAAGTGTGAGAAGAAGCTAGTGAATTGGAGAAGTCAACAGCCGTCTTTGGATGGAAAAGTCACGCTCATCAATATTGTGTTGGATGCTTTACCAACATATATGATGTCAATTTTCCCATGCCAACAAATGTGATTGACAGGATGGATGCTATTAGGAGGAACTTTTTGTAGCAAGGAAATTGTGACCCAAATAACCATAAAATCCATCTAGTAAAGTGGGATCAAGTAAAGTGGGATCAAGTTATGCTCAGCAAAAAGAATGGGGGTTTGGGGATAAGAAATCTGAAACTAAAGAACCAAAGCCTGCTTATAAAATGGCTACGGAGACTTGCCTCACAGGAACAAGCACTCTAGACGAAGACAATACATAATGGAGAACTTATGGACCACAAATAGGTCTACACAACCTTATGGGAGTAGGTACGGAGATCTATCAGGAAGCAGTGGACCAAATTTGCCAACAATTGCAAAACAAAGGTGGGAAATAGAGGGAGGACTCGGTTCTGGGAAGATGTTTGGGTGGGCAAGAAAGACTGAAAATCAAGTTCCGTGATTTATTCAATCAGAGTCTACAAAAAATGTCAACAATCAGAGAAATGAGAGACTATCAGGTGCAATATCAGGTTCAGGAGAAATCTTAATGATTGGGAGGTCACCAAAGTAACTTGTTTTGGTCACCAGACAAGCAAGGAAGGTTTACAGTTGGCTCGGCTTTTAGGAAATTACAGAGAACAGGTCCACATGTTGATGGTTGGCCTTGGACGATGATTTGGAAAGTCAAAGTGCCTTAAAGTTAGCATGCTTCACTTGGCTTCTAGCCGAACAAGCTGCACTGCCTCAGGAGAGCCTTATGAAAAGAGATTTATGTTAGAACTTGAGTAGGAATAGGAATAGCATACAGAATCCTACATATATTCTAACAATTCCCATATATGTTCTAGATGTTCTCTATGTGAATGTGAGTTGAAGACAATAAACCATCTCTTTCTACATCATAGAGAGACTGCTAATTTATGACAGATCATCATTAATATAAGAGGCATAAGTTAGACAGTGCCAAGGAGCATCAAAGAGGCACTAGCTTGCAGGAATAGAGATGGGAATCAGTCCGCATACAGGAGAGACGGAAAATTGTCCCAAGCTGCATTTGGTGGACTAAATGGACGGAGAGGAACAAGAGATGCTTTCAAAACAAGAATTGCACTAGGCAAAAACTGAAAATGAATTGTCCGGTCCTTTTCTCTTTTGGTGTAAACATGAATATCTTCAAGATAAAGAGGACATTCCTAGCATTTTAGATTACTTATCAGATCCTTTAGAAGGTTTCTTCTATTATTTTGGTTGTTAGTTTTACTGGAATACTCCTTCGTGTATTCCTTTCTTTATAATACAAGTTACCTTTTTCAAAAAAAATTGAGTTGAAAAGCTTATTTTTCTCCTTTATTCTGTTTCTGTATTTGCTTACCGCCTTGCTACTTTCTGTTCCTTTTTTTCTTTCTCACGTCTGATGGCTTCTAATGTCATTCGAACTTTAATCCTTATATTATGGGTTGGCCAAAGAGTTTTCAACTTAATTGATTATTGTTGTTGTTGTTGTTGTTTGGGATATTATAGTACTTTTGCAATGTCAAACTAAGGTAGTTACACAATTCACACATCAACAATTCAGAGGCTACTAAGTTCCCTTTTCTGTGATTGAGTTGATCAAGTCATGGATTCTCAATGACAAGAATTCAAGAAATGTTCTATTTATCACAGAAGGATGTATTATGCATGCCCATACATTTCAATGAAGTCATCAATCCTGATAGCAATTAACATCCATGGACGCTCAAAAACATTAAGGGACATAGATGAAGCTTTGGAAGTTCCAAGATGACGCATCACAAGATTCCAAACAAAGAAATTTCAAGACAAACTCAATGGGTTGCATTTAGCAATTAAAGAGTATCTTGTGATAGAAGAGAGCTCCATCCCAAAGAATATCTTTTGCTCAAGTCTATCATCTACTTGTAGGTGCAGCTTAAAGTCCAAAATGAGATGGAATTGGCCACAATCTGCCCCCTCAAAAGGAGAAAATGCAGCAGCTCAAAGCTAGTGTTTTACTTAACCTAGCTTCTAGAATCCACATTTAAGAGTTGTTTATTTCTATATTTGGACTAAGTGTGGACAGTCTTCTATCCCCATAGGAAATATCTTTCCTATTTAATTTTGTCTTTGGTGGGAGTGGCTTCGGTGGAAGACAAAATGAGAAAAGTGAGGTTGAGATGGTTCGGGCATGTGATGAGGAGGTGTACGGATGTCCTAGTACGGAGGTGCGAAAGGCTGCTTATAGATGGTTTCATGTAAGGTAGAGGTAGGCTGAAGAAATATTGGAGGGAGGTGATTAGATATGCCATGGAGCAGTGTTGTAAAAGGCGCTCGCCACGTCGCCAATGGCGAATGGCGAGGCGAGGCCTGGTCGCCTCTTCAGGTCATGGCGTTGCGAAAATCAAAAGGCTTCACCTTTGCGAGAAAGGCGACATGGCGAGGCGAGGCGACGAGGCGACAATGGCGTCGCCTTTTAATTTTAAAAAAAAAAAATAGGATTTTCGGTATATAAACTAATTTTAGGGCTTATTTACACATTTTGGCTCTACCAACTTGCTTAGTGGTGACTGCCACCGCTACCATCCATCTCCAAAATTTGATTCCGGCGACATACTCCAGCGACTCCAGTAAGCAGTGAGCCAGTGAACTATTGATTTCTATTTTTTTTTCTTCTTTCTTCTTTCTTCTTCTTAATCCAGCAGTTAGACTTGTACTTTGGTGCCTTTTTTTTCCTTCCTCTTTTCTCTTCTTTTTGTATTTTCCTTCCACTGTATTTTGTAACAGTGAACTTGTCTTAAACACTGTTACTATAATAGTAACCAGTAAGCTTGTGCCTTGTAGCCTTATTATGTAATTTTTTTTTTAATAACTTATATAGAATTCAATTAACATAGTATGATAGTAATATACTAATTAAATGACTTGATATCTTGATCATTAACAGCTATTTCAATTTCAATGGCATCTATCTACTTGTTTTATGGATATTGGATTGTTGAGTCATTCAAGTTCTAGACTTTTAGTATCTATCTACTATCTATTTTAATTCTTGACTTGAAATATTTCCTAATATATTAGTGTTATTAAAATTTTGATCATTTATATATTATTTTAATTTTATTATATTAATTGTCTCCGTACATTCAAAAGGCGCTCACCTCGCCGCTCGCCTCGCCACACGGCGAGGCGGGACCTTGTTGCCTTTCGCCGTCCAAAACACTGACATGGAGCAGTTACAGCTTACAGAGGACATGACCCTTAATAGGAAGGTGTGGAGGATGCGAATTAGAGTAGAGGATTAGTGGATAGGAATGCATCCTTACTAGTAGGAAAGAGTGCTTTATTTGTAGCTCATGTAGTTGTAGTGTTATGCGTGTGTCTTGTAGTTTCCTGTTCATGTTGTTTTAGTGATATTTGTGATTTGGGATGGATAGTTTATAGTATTACTACGTGAATGCCTTGATTCTTTTATTATCTAGTGGTGTGTTATCTCATCTTTTTGTTTGTTTTTATGTTTGTTATACTGTTATTTGTCCTGAGTCGGGGGTCTATCAAAAACAGTCTTTCTACTCCATCTGAGGTAGTGGTATGGATTGCATTCACTTTACCCTCCCCGACCCACTTTGTGGAATACACGGGGTATGTTGTTGTTGTTGTATTCAATTTTGTCTTTGACCAGCCCTATTTTTTACTATAATATCACAGGGTGCTTTGTTCCTTCATTGTAACTTATATTTGAAAAGTATTAATATTGGGAATTCTCTTGAACCTTTGTGGCAGATTGTTTTGAGATTTATGTTTCAACCTAACTAGTTCAAAGTTCAAGGTAGTAGATAAACTTCTTCATTGATATCTTTGGTTTCTTCTTGGTATTCTAAGAAGGTTATTAGTACCCATTATTAATTGTTGCCTAATGTTACTCACGAATCGGTAAGATCCAATCCTAAGTTTTACTCGTTTCTCAAGTTAAAGTGTTTGATTTTCATCCAATAACCAATTCGTTGTTACTTAAATCTTGTCAATCTTTAGAACTTGCATTCTTGGAAGTCCTTGGAGCTAATTCCTTGAATTTTCCCATATCTTTTTAATTCTTGTTTAGTCTTTTCAATTGGTCTCCTAGTTTTGCTTCCGGATTTATTTTAGTTCATACTCTAGTTTTGGGATTCTCAAAATCCGTTGACAATATTACATATTCCAAGAAAGTGGTATAAATCCATGGGACTACTTATATTCACATCAACAAAATTCTGGAAAACATGCAAGTAACAAGATCCAACAGAGCAAAAATACTTCACAATCAAGTACCTAATCATCTGATCTCCAATTCAATTATATGTTTACTTCAACTTTACTTTAGGTAGAAGAGCTTGAGTAATTCCCAAACAATAATTGAATTATCAACAAGTCGCAATTGATCACTAACCTATAGATTGTAGTACCGTATCAACCTATCAATCAATCAACCACACCTCGATTTCAAACCAATTGAGGTCTTTTATATGAACGATGAATCCTCGTCCATTCCACTCTATTTAGGTCAATTTCATTCAAATACCAAATAATTTATCGTTAAGTCAAACTAAGAATTCTCAAAGCCTAAACATTAAGAAAAAAGTTCTCTAAACCTAGATGTTCTCTCATATTCATCCTTACATGGTCATTTTAAAACTAGAAAAAAAGGCTCCATACAAACAACGGACCTAATGTAAGTGTAACAACAACTAAGCTTTAATCCTAACAGACCTACTGTGGTACAGGTCCTTGTAATTGTTCTTTGAGAAATAACGGCCGTCCTAGCCAACTTAATAAAAGATGCAGCCTAAAGAATTCATATATCCCCTTGCTTGAAACCCAGAATGAGAAACCGCAAAGCAAAAATCTCCCTAAGAAAGTGGACGTCATTCACGGTCGACCAATGCGTAGCGAGACCAAAAGACTTATTTTTTGATGACCGTGGTGTCCGGACCAACTTTGGCACTACCTCAGACCACCACAACTGGAACGGATAAGAAGAAATCACCGAAAGAAAGATTTGTCATTGATACAATCAAACAAAGAGCAGAGGGCGAGGTTTGGCTCAATAGTAATGTTGCTCACTCTTTCACGCCCATTCTTCTCATAAGACTAATCCAATTTGATCATTAAAACAACAATCGAATAAATCTCTAACAAGTAGACTCCATCCATTAGAAAAAAATCTTTAAATCGTAGATCTATTATTGATGCCGTGTATAAAAGAAAAAAAAACGTACACACCTGAAGATGAAGAAGAAGAGGTGAATCGGTCAATGTTCTGCGGATTGGTATCCTCCATCAAAGTCAAATCTACTGAACTGAACCGATACAGAAGAATGTAATTGATCGAAGTGAGATACGAAAAACCCAATCTCCCAATTCTCTTATTCCAATCGAATCAATCAATCAAAAGAGAAAAGGGGAAATTTTACTTCGCGGGAGGGTTTCAAAATATACTTAGGGGTGTTTGGTTGGGAAATTGTTATCCCGGATAACCAATACCGAAATTAGTTATCCTGGAGTCCCACCATGCTCCTTAGCGATGGAATAGACTTATTTCATATACGAGTTATCCAAGATTGAATTAATCACTCCAACCAAATAAAAGATTAAGTCATCTTTTATTTTATTTCGAATTAACTTATTCTTTAGATTTTTTATATCTCAAGGGGTCATTTGGTAGAGGTAGAGTATATTAAGAATAATGCAAAATATACTATAATAATAATGTTTGTGTTAGTTATACTTGCATTAGTTATATTTGTATTTTTCTTATGCAATGTTTGGTTCGATGTATTAAAAAAACGTAAATTACATAATTTTCTTTTAATTTTTTTTTTATATAATACCCTTAATATATATGTTGGAAAAGATGCGAAAAAATTTTGAAGTGGTAATAGAATATTTAAGTATGTTAGTGCATGCATTAAATCCATTGTATTACTAATATCATGGATTTTGAGGTATTAGTAGTGCATACCTCAATACACAATAGAGTATATAACTAATGTTTGCATTAGTTATACATAAGTTAAAAAGGTATACCAAACAAGATACTATTAATACATAACTAACGCATACATAAACATTTCAATACATTCTACCAAACGACCCCTTACACATAAACAAAGGTTTTAGGCTCGTAAATTTACTTTACCAACTTGGAAGTTGAACGTTTCGGTTTTCACCTTTAGGGGTCAATTAGCAGGACGTATAAGATAATATTGAATTAGTTAAATGTTGGTACTAATAGTGATGGATTAGTAATGTTGAAATTATTTTTTTAATGAAGTGTTTGATTTGATGTATTGAAAATAATATATATTATTATATTTTAAAAATAATATTGTTTGTTTATAAAAATACCTTCGACATATTGTAACTTTGTGTATTTTTTTGTAAAGCTTTATTATTTTTTAAAAGAATTAAAAAAATCAATAATCAATAATATAATTAATAATTTACTTTGAAATTTTAACATTTAAAGCTTATTTGGATAAGATTAAAAAAATAGCTTTTTAGCTTAAGTGATTAAAAGCTTAAAATAAGTGTCTATAAATTAAGCAGATAAGTGTTTGGATAGAAGTGCTGAAACTGAAAAAAATTTGTTGATGTGTTTGGTAAACAAGTGATGTTAAGCACTTTTTGTTATTAAAACGACTCAAATGTCCTTAAAGTTGTTAAAACCATAAATAAGATGAATTATTTATAATTTTTAATTTTAAAATAAATTTTTTGTACAAACCTCCAATTAATGATGAATTCGATGAAAACAAAGAAGAAAGATGAAGAGAAAATTGGAGGAAAGAGATAAAGCGAAGCGGCAAAGAAAAAAAGAAAAAAAACTAAGGGCTACAAGTTTAGGATATTGTTGGAATTGGAGGAAAATATAAGAGATAAAAAAGGTAAATATTTTGGTCAAATCTAAAAGAATTTTAATCTAAAAAACATAAAGTCGAGGGTACCCAGCTTCTCACTTTTTGATTCTTTTAATCAGTTTTTAGCTTTTTTAAGCACTTTTTAGTTTTATCAAACACCTTTAAAAGCTAAAAAAGAGATTAAAAGCTGGTTTGACCAGATTTTAATCCTGTCCAAACGGGCTCTTAATCATTCACTTGCAATATTTTTTTTTTGGGTCATCTTTTCCTTATTTGTTCATCATTTATTTGTCGTTCCTACTTTGTGTGTTCTTAAGTTGGAGAGAGTTACGTGTAACTTTTGAATGAGACAATAAAATCATTGTTAATAAGCAAAAAAAAAATTTATTTGTGGTACATCCTATTTACCAAATTAAAGCTTGTATGCAATCATGCAATTTGTTTTCGGATTTTGACCAATAAGTATTTTTTAAGTTAATGGAGTAGTATTTTTTATGACTAAAATTATTTAGATGGATATTATCATCTTGATAAATTAAAAAGAAATAACTCACCTTGAATAAATTGAAAAAAAATTAGAAAAGATTTAAAGAAATTTGAGGGCATTTTTGTCTTTACTCATAGTTATCTATGAATTGTAATTCATGGATTACTGATCCCATCAAGTTGAGGGGTTGTTTGGTAGAGTGTATAAGAATAATATTTAATGAGGTGTATTAGTAATGCTTGCATTACCAATGCAAGTATTAGTAATGCTGACATTAGTTATGCAAATATTTTTTTCATACACAGTGTTCAGTTTGATGTATTAAAAATAATACTCCCTCCGTCCCAAATTATGTGTCATCATTTCCTTTTTAATCCGTCCCAAAATAAGTGTCGCCTTTCCTTATTTGGCAATTTTTTAAAGGCACAATTACCCTTTTACCCTTATTGGTCCCACTTAATTAAAAAAAAAAGATATTGACACATTTTTTTATAAAGGATAATTTGGTAAACTTTATCAAGTTTTTCCTTATTTCTTAAACCCCGTGTTCAGTCAAATGGCGAAACATAAAATAGGACGGAGGGAGTATATATTAGCATAATTTTTATTAAAAAAATATTTATTTACCAAAATGCCCTTATTATACGCTACTATCTTTTCAAGTTTAAGAGGAAAGCAACAGAGCAATACATTTGTAGTTTTCAATTCTACACTAAAACTAACACTTTTGTAAAATAAAATTAAAAAAAAATGAAATCTAGATGTTTGTTATGCAAACCAAGACGAATATGAGCACACTCATGTTCTCAAAATTGAGTGAAAATGCAGGAAGACAAAGTAAATAAAATGAAAGCAACCATCAACTGTATTATCGTACTCAAATATCCAATTTTTATTTACTCATTTTTATTGTAAAAAGAAATCTGTGAAAGTTACGCAATTTTGAAAACCCAATTTTTACTTCTTCTCTAAACCTGCTTTTCTTTGAAAACCCAATTTCATGTACTCTCTATATCCAAACAATCTAAGAATGAGATCGACGAAATTAGGTCGGAATAAAAAGAAAAAAGGGCAGCCCGGTGCACTAAAGCTATCGCTATGCGCGGTGTTCAGGGAAGGGCCCCACCACAAGGGTGTCCAGGGATCAATGAAATTTGGTCGGAATAAAAAGAAGGAAATCAGAAAACAAGATGTTTGATTAAGAAGGAAATCAGAAAATAAGATGTTTGGTGAAGAAGGAAGAAGATGTGGAGAAATGGTGGGAAAAGAAATCGGTTATTTTGAGGGGAAAATTTATCATTTAATAAGTCAGTGCATGTATTAAAATGTTTTGTATTGCTAATACATAAAAAATAAGATATTAGTAATACATAGTCTAATAACCAATGTAGTGTATAACTAATGCAAGGCATTAGTTATACATAGACCTAAAAAGATACCAAACAAGGTATTAATAATACCACCAGAACAATGCATGCATTACTTTTGTTAACACACTTTATCAAACGATCCCTGAGTATATTAGTTATACAACATATAATACCATGTAGGGTGTATAACTAATCCATGTATTAGTTATTCATTGCTCCAAATTTGCTATCAAACAATGTATTAAATAATACAACAGTTTAATACATGGATTATCAAAATAATACACCCTACTAAACGGCTCATTAGGGTTCATTTGCCAGGATGTATTAATAATACTTGTGTTAACTATGCCTGTATTTTTTTATTCAGTGTTTGATTTGATGTATTAAAAATAATATGAATTATATAATTTTTATATATATTTTTTTTACAAAATATCCTTTATATATATATATATATATATTGGAAAGGGTGTGATTTTTTTTTAAGAAATAATTGTGTCTTTAATCATGTTATGCACGCATTAGATCCATTGCATTACTAATGTCATGAATTTTCAGGTATTAGTAATACACGCTACACAATAGAGTGTATAACTAATGTCTTGCATTAGTTATACATAGGCTAAAAAATGTACCAAACATGATACTAGTAATACACAAAACTAATGCATGCATTTTTCTTTTTAATAGAATCTGCAAAACAACCCTTTATTTTTACAGTGATGATATATACACAAAAAAGGGTCAAAAATGACTTTATTAAAGGCAAAATGGACTATTAGATCCTTATACTTATTTGAATTTGTAAAATGAATACCTTTATTTAGCCTTTTCTCATATGACCCCTCAATCTATCATTTTGACCGTTGATCAAGTTTAGGCGACAACTTAATGGCTGAGTGGGAATAAATGTGTGATTTCATGCACATAAGGTACATGGACAAAAAAGATTAATTAAAAATAACTTTTTTTTTAAAAAAAAAGGGAAACATAACATTTCATTCTTCTTCTTTCCACCTATCCTCGTTGCTTTACCCCATCCCTTCGTTTTCCTCAATTTTCACCACCAAAAAACTTCAATCAATATATGAAAAAAAAAAAGAATCTCAATGCTGGACTCAAACAAGAAACTCATTATTTTGATTCTTTTTCCTAAATTAGAGTACTAGACGTCTAATTGATAAATGAATTATTACTCTAATAGAATCAGCGAGGCGATTGCTTGTGGTGTTTTACTGTTCAGGGGTCGATGGTGGTTTGTTTGGTTTGGATGCATCTAGTTAGCCGGTTGGTAGTGATTTCTCTACGGAGGAAGATACCAATGGTGGAGGTGACTGAGTTGATTATTTGGAGGTTTAATAGAGATTGTTCATGGTATTGTTGGTGGAGGAAGAAAAAGAGATGAGAGGGTAAGGAGCGATATTAGTTGCCGGTGGTATTGACATGGAATGGGGAAGATGAAATTGGAGCTGGGTATTTTTTGGTATTGTTAATGGATGAGGTATTGGTTGTTGTTCTAATTATTGTCTAAAAGAGAAAAAGAAAAATGGTGTGAGGGAGGTGGGATGGTGGTGCCTGTGGTTAGGGGTATTCATGGTTTGGTTTGGATCGATTTTTGATTAAAATCAAAATCAAACCAATTTGATCAATTTTTAAATTTCTAAAACCAAATCAAACAAAATAAAATAAAAATCATCGATTTTGGTTCGGTTTGACTAGATTTTTTTATTTTCAACTAGTTAATGATAAATTGATAAGGGTAAAATAACAAAAACATGAGATAACTATTTTAATTGAACATAAGGAATATAATCAATGAATTTCTACTTATCATCACAATATGATTGTATATGAATCTTTTAGTGTTTTTCAATACTATTCCGATGTTCTAGCACGTTTAAGTTGCATAACTATAGAGGTTACTCTACATCATATGTCTAACATCAACAAAACTAAGACAATTTTAAATAGAATGGTTAATCCTACAAAAATCAAAGGGGCAAGACATTGAAGAGTAGATGTCACGACTCGAACCAAGATCTAACTGTGACGGGTATCTCCAGTCCCACATGAGCCGGAGATCACCCCATGTATCTAACTAAACGAAACACACCACACCCTAAAGTAGGCTGAATTTTGAACATATAACAAGATAAGACAATATTAATTTAAAGACATTAAAATAAGTCTACAACCAAAACCAACTGATACTAGTATCAATGCCAATACCAATATCAATGCTAATACCGATACCAACATCGCTCATGCCAACAATAATCCGACAAGGCCTCTGATAAAAAATGAAGAATATCTGGTCGAGACATACCCCTGACCATAGCCAAAAATCAAGTCCAAAGGAATAGTCGAAATGTAAAGAAAACCATAATCATGAAAGATCTTCCGAAGTATGGAAGCTTACCACTTCAATCTGACTTGCTAGTTGATCCCGAATCCAAGTCACTGAGCAGAAGGAGAAAAAGTATGACCAGTTCCTATATCGCGTGGGAATATAACGTTCGAAGACGATTAGCAAGGTAAAGGCTAGCATGTAACTCGGGGGCAAGGATAACATAGTGATATGATCAACAGTTTAAAATCATTCAAAAGCCAACGCACATAATCAAAAGCATAAGCATATATATATATATATATATGTGGGCCCCATCTCTCAGCCCCTGGTCAGGTCCTAGTGCATGTAGCTACATGAATCGGAGAATAATCTCATATATATGCACATGGGGGATTTGAACCCTCCAACACATACCGAGGTGACTTAACCACCTGATCATATAATAATTTATGGGAGACTCGAACCTCCCTAATCATGAAATAATAATAAGGGGGACTCGAACCTCCCTAGTCACTTTAACCCCGCATCGGCAAACACGATTTTCAGTGTTGGTCACTCGGACCTCCACTTTTACGACTCAGCTACACAACCCTTATTAAAGTCCAATTAAAACAATTATCACACATTCTCATTCAATGAACCACATTACACTTTTAGGCATACATTGTTGGTCTCGTCATACCAACTACACTTGCAAGGTTATACATCATGCTAAAACGATTTCCATTAACTTGGGGAGAACAGCCCCCTTTGTTCATTAATACACATTGGGGAACACGGACTCTCATTGTTCATTAAATCTTACTATTGTATTTTAAATACTTCTTTATATCATGCAATAGTTCAAGACTAGTTCAATCTTACAAATTCCCACAGTTCTCATAACTAAAACTAATTTCAAATTATGGGGTTAGGGTTATAACCACTTCAAAGCCACATGTTTTGGGAAAAATCACAATTCCCTGGTTCATTCACCGTACTCATGCACCCATACGTTCGAAATCATATTAAAGGCATGAAAATCATATATATAAACCATGAGAAACATTGTTCAATTCATAACATTCAAAAACCCCAACCTTTGCTTCAAAACCATCACAATAATCTCATAAACAATACTTTAAAACTCATGACTTTTACAAAATTAACAATGAGGGAAGAGTAACTTTCCTGAAATAGTAAGATGTACGGCGAGAAACTACCCTTGGGAGCCCTAATTGATCAACATCTGGAAACCCTAGTCTTAATTTGAACAAAGAGTTTGAGAGAGAATTTGGGAGTGTTTAATCCGTTAAAGTGTTGAATGAATGCCCCAAAAGTGTTTTATGGACGTGGGTCTAAAGGATTTTAAGTGGGAAATGTCTAAAGTACCCCCAACTTAAAAGCTAAGAAAACATTGTCTTGGTTACGAGTCAACCCCTTAATTCGTACTCATACCTTACGACTCATGACCACGAGTCGTAACCAGGATAGTGACTAGGACCCCCATATACTACCCACCTTACGACTCCACTAACCCATACGTAATAGGATCTTACAACTCGTAAGGTCGAGTCGTGAGCAACATAGAACCCCAAATGAATTGAACACTGGACATCCTACGATTTGAACCTACGACTCGTAACATATCCTCATGGCTCATAGTGAGCCACTTGTACTCAGAGTAGAACCTTGCCACTATGTTTTTTATTTGGTTACAACTAGGATCCTACAACCTATAACCACATCTCATAACTCATCACGACGAGTCGTGACCAAGGCAGTGGCCCAAAGCTTAAGAATTTCCTAGGGCTAAAATCTGGAGTGTTTCAATTCTCCCCCACCTAGATCATTCATCCTTGAATGATAGTACAAGGCATCTATTAGCACAAATTAACTCCACACACTTCTACTCTTACCTTTAACAAAGACAGAAAACAAAGATGTTGAAATCATTCTTTCTTTTAACAAAGTTATAAAACAAAGACTTTAAGAATAACATATACCTTACGCACGATTATCCAGAGTGGAAAACAAGAATGGATACTTAGACTTCATGTCCTCTTTGGCTTCCCGAGTAGCCTCTTCAACCTTGTGGTTTCTTCATAGAACCTTTACCGAAGTTACGCCCTTCGTTCGCAACCATCGAACTTGCCAATCCAAAATCTCAATCGGGATTTCCTCATACGATAAAGAATCTGAAATACCAATATCCTTGACAGGCATAATCAGCGATGGATCACCCACATACTTTTCAGCATCGAAACATGAAACATGGGATAAATGGAGCTCAAACTAGTAGGCAACTCCAACTCATATGCAACCTTACCAACCCTCTTCAACACCAAGTATGACCAACATACCAGGGACTGAGCTTTTCATTCTTCCCAAACTGCATTACGACCTTCATAGGAGATACATTCAAGAACACCCAATTGCCAACCTCAAACTCTAACTCCCTACGCCTAACATCCGCATAGGACTTTTGGTGACTTTTGGCAGCTCTAAGTCTTTCCCGAATAACCTTCACCTTCTCCATTGCTTGGTGAACCAAATTCGGTCCAAATATCTCCACCTCACCAACCTCAAACCTACACCTCCTACTATATGATGCCTCAAATAGAGCCATCCTGATTCTAGAGTGGTAGCTATTACTATACACAAGCTCTATAAGAGGCAAATGATCAACCCAACTACCACTATAATCAATCATACAAACCCAAAGTATATTTTCTAATGTCTGAATAGTCCTTTTCGGTTGCCCATCCGATTGCTGGTGGAAATCAGTACTAAGTCTTACCTTAGTTCCCAAACTTGTCTAAAACGAGCACTAAAAATGTAATGAGAACTGAGTATCGCGATCTGATATGATGAAAATAGGCGCCCAATGCAAATTCACAATCTCTTGGAGGAATAATATTACATAATCCTCTGCCGAATAATTAGTCTTCATGGGAAAGAAGTGAGAAGACTTAGTTATCCTATCCACTATGACCCAAATCGAATCAAACTAATTTTGAGATAGAGGAAGATCCGTAATGAAATCTATATTGATCACTTCTCACTTCCACACAGGTAACTCAATCTCTTGCATTAACCTACCGGGCATCATGTGCTCAACCTTTACCTGTTGACACATCATGTATTTAGCCACAAAGTTGGCCATGTATCCCTTCATATTGTTCCACCAATAAATCTTCTTATAATCATGATACATTTTTATCGAATCGAGATGAATGACATAATGCGACTCATGAGCCTCAGCCAAGATCCTCTCTTTCATCCCATCTACATTGGGAACACATAATCTGCTTTGGTACCTCAAGATACCATCGCCACCAAGCTTAAAAGCTACAACCTTTTGCTATCCCACATCCCCCTTAATCTTCATTAAGATAGGATCCAATACCACTTCTCCTTTGTATCAGCAACAAGAGATGACTTTGCCACCTCTTGCACGAATACACCACCATCCTCAGAGTCTAAGAGATGAACTCTAAGGTTAGCTAAATGGTGAATATCTTTCACCAACTCCCTTTTATCCTTATCCACATAAGCTAGACTCCCCATGGATAACCTGCTAAGATCTTCAAAAACAATATTAACTTTACGTAGGTGATAATAGAGACTCATGCGTAGTCCTTCAGCAACTTAAACCATCTCTTTTTGCCTAAGATTTAGCTCCTTTTAGGTGAACATATATTGCAGGCTCTTATGATCAGAAAAGATATCCACATGCACTCCATATAAATAGTGACGCCAGATCTTCAATGCGAACACCACAACCAACAACTCTAAGTCATGAGCCGAATAATTATTTTATGAACTTTTAACTGCCTAGAAGGATAGGCCACCACCCTACTATGTTGCATTAACACATAACTAAGTACCATACGGGACACATCACAATAAATAACAAAACTATCAATACCTTCAGGTAGAGTCAAAACCAGAGTTGAAGTCAGCTTATCTTTCAGCTTCTCAAAATTACCCTTACAAGCATCAGACCACAAAAACTTTGCCTTCTTCTGGGTAAACTTAGTCAGCGGGGAAGATATAGTTGAGAAACTCTCCACAAATCTCTTATAGTAATCGGCTAGACCCAAGAAGCTCTGAGTCTCAGTTGGAGTCATGGGCCTAGGCCACTTCTTAACCACTGTAACTTTTTGTGGATCCACCATGATCCCTTCACTAGAAATGACATGACCCAGAAAGGTAACAACTTTCAACTAGAAATCGCACATAAAAAATTTAGCATATAAATGTTGATCTTTCAAGGTTTACAACACGATATAGAGGTGATCAGAATGATTTTCCTCGCTCTTAGTATACACCAGAATATCGTCTATAAACACGATAACGAACAAATCCAAAAACTGATGAAAGACTCTGTTCATCAAGTGTATGAATACCGTCGGGGCATTAGTCAAACCAAAATACATGACTAAGAACTCATAATGACCATACCATATTCGGAAGACAGTCTTAAGAATATCGACTTCCATAATCTTTAGCTGATGATAACAGAATCTAAGATTAATCATAAAGAAATATCTATCACCCTGAAGCTGGTCAAACAAATCATCAATTCAAGGAAGAGGATACTTATTTTTTACCGTAACCTGATTCAGCTGATGGTAATCGATGCACATTCGAAGGGAACCATCCTTCTTACATATGAACAAAATAGGAGCACCCCCTAGAGACACACTAAGACAGATAAAACCCTTATCAAGGAGGTCTTTCAACTGCTTTTTAAGCTTCTTCAACTCAGCCGGAGTCATCCTATAAGGAGGGATAGAGATAGGATGAGTGTCTGAAATAAGATCAATCCCAAAATCAATCTCTCTATTGGGGAAATCGCAGGAAGACCATCAGAAAAAACCTCAGGGAATTCTTTAACCATGAGAACAGATGTAAATAAAAGACCCTCTGAGTTAGAGTCTTTAACTCGGACCAAATGATAGAGACAACCCTTGGAAATCAACTTCTGATCCCTAAGATATGATATGAACCTTTTCTTAGGCATTAGAGAACCCTTTCCCACTTAATAAATAGCTCATTAGAGAATTTAAACATGACTTTACGGGTATGAAAATCTAAGTAGGCATAGCACGAATGGAACTAATCCATCCCTAATATGACATTAAAATCGACCATGTCTAATTCTATCAGATCTACTAGATTTTCTTTACCACCAACATATACCACACAACCTCTATAGACTTTTTTAACAACCACAGAGTTGCCCACTAGGGTAGAAATAGAATAGGGATTGAGGATACACTCAGGACCAAACCCAAAATGCACAGCCACAAATGGGGTTACATAAAAAGAGTAGACCCCGGATCAAGCAAGTAATACACATCACAAGAAAAGAGTCGTAACATACTAGTGGCAACATTGGGTGATACCTCAGATTCCTGGTGGGTAGTAAGAGCATACAAACAATTTTGACCAGTACCGGTACTAGAAGTAAAAGCAACACCCTTTGGTACAGGAGTTGATGAAGTGGCAATAATAATCTTATTTCCCCCCAAAGCAGCCTTAGAAGGAAAATCCCTCTATAAGTGACCAATCTTACCACACTTAAAATATTTGTTTCTCTCTTTTTCACAAAACCCACTGTACACCTGCCCGCAAAATCTATAAAAATGATATGATAGAGCGGATTGAGCCCTAACAGCCTAAGATTGGGCACCCTATTCTCTAAATCCACTATCATGTTGAGAAAGAAGATTACATGATAGCTTTAGATAAGGAGAACTAGTCATAGAGTAGGAACCATAACTTTCCCACTTCTTAATAGACAACTTTCCACCATTTCTACCACCCTGCTGCTGACCTTCGCCTTGATAAAAAATCTAAACTTCTTTTTTTGCCTCTCCCTAATTTTAGCCTGCTTCTTCTTCTTTTCATTGACCTGCTGCATATAAACAACCAATCTAGAGATGTCCATATAATTGTTCAACAAGGCAACATTACTCTCTATAATCAAATCATGGGACAACCTAAAAGAAAACTTCCTCATTCTATCCCTCATGGTAGATACTAACTCAGGAGCATATCAGTATAACTGATAGAATTTCAAGGCATACTTCTTAACCATCATCCTACCTTACTTCAAATTAACAAACTCTTCCACTTTTGCCTTCTTCAACTCCTGAGAAGTCATCCCACAGTGCGGATTTAACATCATCTCTCCTAGACTATTCCCATTCCTTATATCATTGGTATGCTACATCTTTTAGTTGATAGACAATGAATTCTACACCCACCACATGAGTAGCATGTATAACGCAAAATATTTTCTCCATCTCATCAATAAAACCTTGAGGATCCTCCTCAACCTTAACACCAGTGAATATAGGAGGGCTCAACCTCATAAACTAGCTAACCTTTATGGCCTCAAAAGATAGAGTAACAGAAGCTACATGCTTAGACTGAGAAGCTACCAATTGAGCCAACATATGAATAAACTAACAAAATTCCACATTTGATACATTAGCCGAAAGATCTCAAGGAGGACTAGAGAGGACCGACAAAACTCCAGGAGGGTAATCAAGAACTGGACCCTTAGACCGGGTATTAACATTGTCCTCAAATAGGACAGAGGAGTTTCCATGAGCTTCAGATCATTTAGGAGACATGATATGAAAAGCGAATAAATGGAAATTAGAGAGATTTAAGACCTTAAACCCTATGGCTTGAAATAGAACAACAAGAAAGGGAAATATTCCTAAATATCTTGTAGGCTCTCCCTTATAAGTGTGGCGTGCTACACATCCAGGAAAGAAACTCTACTCGACATGGCTTTGTCAGATATCCAATGACACTAAACCTAGTTTTTGATACCACCTTTATCACAACACGAACCAGGGCCTAGCTATGACATGTATCTTAAGTCCCACGTAGGCCAGAGATCACCCTCTGTACCAAACTAAACCAAACATACGAAACCCTAAAGTAGGCTGAATTTCAAACATATAACAAGATAAGAGAATATTAATTTAAAGACATCAAAATAGTCTATAACCAAAACCAAATGATACTAGTATCAATGCCAATACCAATACCAATGCCAGTACTCATACCAACATCATTCATACCAACAGTAATCCAATAAGGCCTCTAATCAAAACCAAAGAATATCCTGTCAGGACATAATCCCGACCATAGCCAAAAATTAAGTCTAAAGAAGTAGTCGAAATATAAAGGAAACCATAATCATGAAATGGGGTCTTCTGAGTATGAAAGCTCTCCACTTCAGTTTGACTCGCTAGTTGATCCCAAATCTAAGTCACTGAGTAAGAAAAGTAGAAGTATGACCAGTTCCTACATTGCGTGGGGATACAACTTCTGAAGGTTGTTAGCGGGATAAATAATAGCATGTAACTCAGGGGGTAAGGATAACATAATGGTATAATCAACAGTTTAATATCATTCGAAAGCCAACACATATAATCAAATGCATAAGCATATATATGTCACATGTTGGGATAAAGAATAAGGCTTAACATGTATTTTAAAAATTTAACCTTGATTGTGTAGCTCAACTATCATATAATAGTACCCACGGG
Organism: Capsicum annuum; assembly: GCF_002878395.1. Taxonomy (NCBI): domain Eukaryota; kingdom Viridiplantae; phylum Streptophyta; class Magnoliopsida; order Solanales; family Solanaceae; genus Capsicum; species Capsicum annuum. Next base: position 117,734,252 of record NC_061115.1, on the reverse strand, counting down.
TTATATGGGCCCTAGCTCTCACCCCTGGTCTGGACTCAGTGCGTGTAGCTACATGAACCGGAGAATAATCTCATATAATATGTATGGGAGACTCAAACCTTCCAATATATACCAAGGTTACTTAAGCACCCGATCATATAATGATTTATAGGGGACTTGAACCTTCCTAATCATGAAATAATAATAAGTAAGACTCGAACCTCCCTGGTCACTTTGACCCCTCGCGTCGGCAAACGCGAATTCCAGTATTGGTCATTTGAACCTTCACTCTTTTGACTCAGCTACACAACTCTTATTAAAGCCCAATTAAAATAATTATCACACATTCCCATTCAGTGAACCACATTACACTTTTAGGCATATATTGTTGGTATCGTCATACCAACTACACTTTCAAAGTAACAATTCATGCTAAAATAATTTCCATTAACTTGGGAAGAATAACTCCCTTTGTTCATTAATACACATTGGGGAACACCGACTCTTTTTGTTTATTAAATCATACCATTGTATTTTAAATACTTTATTATATCATGTAATAGTTCAAGACTAGTTATGTTTTTCAAATTCCCACAGTTCTTATATCTAATACCAATTTAAATTATAGGGTCGGGGTTATAACCACTTCAAAGTTACAAGTTTTTGGAAAATTCACAATTCCCTAGTTCATTCATCGTAACCATGAACCCACAAGCTCAAAATCATATTAAAGGCATAAAAACCATATATATAAACTATGAGAAACATTGTTCAATTCATAATAGTAAAAACCACAAACCTTTATTTCAAAACTATCATAATAATATCTTAAACAAAATACTTTAAAACTCATTTCTTTAACAAAATTTACAATGTGGGAAGAGTAACAAGCCTGAAATAATAAAATGTAGTACGACGAGAAACCACCCTTGGGAGCCCTAATTGATCAACTTCTTGAAACCCTAGCCTTAACTTGAACAAAAAGTTGGAGAGAGAATTTGGGAGTGTTTAATCCATTAAAGTGTTGAATAAATACCCTAAAAGTGTTTTATCGATGTGGGGTCTAAAGGGTTTTAAGTGGGAAATGTCTAAAGTGCCCCAACTTAAAAGTTAAAAAAGCACCGTCTTGGTTACGAAGTAACCCCTTGACTCATACCCACAGCTTACAACTCGTGACCACGAGTCATAACTAGGACAATGACTAGGACCTCCACATATTGCTAACTAATACGTAATAAGATTTTATGACTCGTAAGGTCTAGTCGTGGGAAACATAGAAGCCCGAATAAATTAAACACTGGACATCCTACCAATTTAAACCTATCACTCATAACGTATCCTCATGGTTCATAGTGAGTCACTCGTACTCAAAGTAGAACATTGCCACTAAGTTTCTGATTTGGTTACGACCAGGGTCCTACGACCCATAACCACATCTCAAGACTCGTCACCACTAGTCGTGACCAAGAAAGTAAGCCCAAAGCTTAAAATTTTTTGAGACTAAAATCCAAGGTATTTCAGTAGATAGATGTCTTAGCAAATATAATTAAATATCAATAATATACCAAATAATATATAGATAATTTGATTTGGAGCGTTGGGTTTGAACACGTTATAAAACTTAAAAGTGTTGTAGTGTACGTGAAAGAAATAGACTAAAATCAAATTAATAATTAAAAGATATAAGATGTTTATAATTATTTATGAAAAACCAATATCATATATTCAAGTTATTATAAAAATTTGTATATAATTTGAAAATCTTGGGGTTTGACCCTTAGAAAATTTCTTAGAAATCCATACTCCAGATCCAATACGACTCATGGGTATGAGGTATATACTGGGTTATGAGTGGTATGGTCCTATCATATGCTGATAAGTATTAGTTAGTGGGATGGTTTTGGTCACTGAAATTGGTACAACTTAGGCGTATGAGTCATAGGGCTTGGTACGAGTTGTATCAAGGACTCATATGGTAGGTAGTGTTTGATCCTCCTGGTATTTTATTCTGCCAGGGATACGGGTTATGTGTACGGATCGTATGCTGTGGTTACGACTTGGTTGGATGAGTCTTATACTTGACAAGGTTTGATCCAAGGGTTGAAGCATGTGTATGAGTGGTGGATACCGATTGTATTGAAGGGTACGACTCGTATAGGTCAGTCGTATACATGTGATAGGTTTTTAAGAGATTTAAGTGGGGGTATTCTGGATATTTTCCTACTTACCTTAACTTGGACCCATGACTTATAGTACACTTAAGAGGTTATTTACCCTATTATTCTATTCATTAACACTTAGAAACTATTCCAAAACATCTCATAATTCTCTCAAGAGCTTTTGGGGAAAGAAGACTAAGATTTCATCTTACAGAATGCTTTTGCGCTTGTGTTGGTGATTTCTTTTCATTAATTCTTTGATATAAGGCATGATTCTCTTCCCTCATTATAATTTTAAGTAAAGGCATGGTTTATGTGATTGATTTCATGGTTTTACTATTTTATGATTTTGGTTTTCAATTATTATTTGGGGGTTTTGATATTAAATGCTTGGTTATAGTTTTCTATGGTTTGAATTATGTTTTTATATGCATTAATAGTAGTTTTGGACAATTGGATTTCATAGTAATGGTTTAATGGTCTTTGGAATTGGTTTTGATTATATTATGGTGTTGTAAGAGCTTGGTGTTGTTATTAAATGTCTTAGGGGTCTTCTCGTTTGATACACGTTTGGTTCTTAATTTTTGTAATCTCATATGTTAAGCTATCTATCTTTACATTATTGCATTTTTGTTATCTTGTCAATTTTGTGTGTTGCTTCTATAGCTTGTTTATGTCTTGTTCTCAACTTTATCTTGTGTTCGTGGATAGTTTGTGTGTTTTGTGGTCGTTTCATTATCATTTGGCATCATAGCAAGGATTGATTTCGTTCCTACAGAATCAATCTAGGGCTTGTTATCTTGAAAATAAAAAAAGGGTTGAAAATTTAAAATCTGACAAAAAAATTTTGTCCCATTTTTGTGTGTTTGGCTGAAATTTTGAACTTAGATTTAGGATATTTTAGTGTGTTTTGTTTGTTTCTAGTGTTAGATTTTTGTTCCCTAACACTAAGTGAGTCTAGATCTTGGATTTAAGCTTTATCAGGGTGGTTTTGAGTTGTTCACCATTGTTGAGTTGAAAGTTGAAGAAACTAGAAGGGTGAATCTCAAAATTGGCAGGGTTGTTGTGGATATTGTGGGTTGAAAAATGTGTGGTTGTGTTTAGGAGTGAAATGTGAACTTGGGGAAACAAAAATCATTCAATTTTGAGTTTATTTGGGTTAGGTATTATTTTTGAATGTTCTTGGTATTCTTCATGTTCTTCATAAATTGTTGAACAAGAACATTCAAGATGTGTTTTTTGATCTAAAAGAGTGGAGAATAAAGTGTGGTCCTTGTTTGTCTTATAACATATTCCAAGAACTTACCCAAGAATAAAGGGGACCAAAAAACTTTCAAAAGGTCTTGTTACCAAAAGGGAGAGCGGGCATATTCCAAGACAAACAAAAGAGGAAAGAAGACAAAGGCTTTCCAAAAGGTGTCTTTCCAAAAAGATGCAAGGAAAGTCAAAGTCTTTTGAGTATTGAAAAAGGCTCCAAGTCTTGTGGTTTCCCTCCCAAAGATGATTTTCCACTCTCCCAAATTAAAAATTGACCAAGATAAATTGGAAATGAACTTTTCTCAAAAACGTCATCCGTTTAGACGCTGCCACATCATCAAAGTTGCCATGTTATCAAATTTCCAAATACCCTAAGCTCAAATTTCAGTTTCTAAGTTTCTTTTCTTTGTTTCTTTAGTTTCATTTCTTGATCCTAGAACTAATTAGCAACTAGTAATCACCTACTTAGTTGTAAATTAGCTGTTAAATCCATTTTTCTTTCATGTCTTCGTTCTTTGTGTGTTTTTCTCATTGTGATTTGTTGAATTTCCTTGTTTCGAGTTCGTAAGCAAATTTTTTGGTTTTGTATCTTGAGTCGATCAAACAAGAATCTATTCCGGCCGCTAAGTAGGATTTACATCTTATTGACTATTGGAGTATAAGCAACTTTTAATAGTCACTGCTCCAATTGTGAGGATCACAAAGGTGAGTGCATACGAGTGTTGGTGAGGAGCTTTTACTACTTATCTTATTTGTTCATTTTGTAGGTACAAGGAGGTAGAAGTAGAACATATCTTCGATAGCCGCGGATTATTATGACTGAGACTATAATTACAGTGAGGGATTTTATGGCTATGAAGTTGTTGGAGATTATGGGGGCTATGAAAATAGCCATGATCAAGGCACAGATAGATTTTAGGGTGACAGGTTTGAGGTGGAAAATAAGGTGAATGAAGTGCCTAGTGCTTATGGTGCACATGTAGATGATGAAGAGCCTTGTGATGGTCCTTATGAAGAAGTTGGGACGTATGGAAGGTCTTACACTTCCCAAGCCGAAACTAGAATTGGTATAAGGTATAACCCTTTCATTTGTAAAGTGCACATGTGGAGTGTGAAAATCCATATTCTTTACCTTGTAGTACTTCTTATCAAGGTCGACATGGTGTGAATGGTTATACTAGCTATAGTGGAGGTTGTTCCACAAGAAGAAGAGGGTATGTGCAACCTTGGCATGATTAAATGATTATTTATGCTAATCCTAACCCTCATGCCATGAGGAATTTATGTTCATTTGTCCTTTTTTTTATTTTGCTAGGTATGGATTCGAGGTCGAATCCTTTTTAAGAAGGGGAGGATAATACGAGCCAAACAACCATCATAACTCTTGACGACATCATTTGAATTCAATACATGAAGAGTCAAGCTTTAGTCGTATTGATGGCGCAGGAACATACACTGAAGGGCCGATTTGAGCACACCAAAGAGCAATCTCGTGTGTGGAAGGTTGGTTGGGGTTTGCTTTTGATGCCCACCCGAGAGCACAAGAGGAACACATGATTTTGGAGCCTTGAAGAGCTTAAACACTCCAAGGTTGCCCCTCCTCATTAAGGGTGTTTTGGATATTTCATCATGTGAAGTCCAACTCTCCATGGCCGCCCTTATCCTTAGAGGTATCTTGGTTATTTTATTATGTAATAAGCTAGGCTATAAATACACTATTATTAGGTCATTTGTTCTTTAGTTTTTGGATAATGAATATTTGAGAAACATATTCTTGAACTCCATTGGGAGTGTTCCAAGTAGTGTAGGGCTTGGAAAAATCATTAATGTAGGACTTGGAAAAGCCATTATTGATTATTTCTTAGAAATGGTGGTTGTAAGCGGAGTTGATTCCCTTAGCGGTCACTGTAAGAGCTTGGTGTTTTTATTACATGTCTTAGGGGTCTTCTCGTTTGATACACGATTTGGTTCCTAATTTTTGTAGACTCGTATGTTAAGCTATCTATCTTTACATTATTGCATTCTTGTTATCTTGTCTCGATTTTGTATGTTGATGCCATTGCTTATTTTTTTCTTGTTCTCAGCTTTGTCTTGTGTTCGTGGATGGTTTATGTGTTTTGTGGTCGTTCCGTTATCACCTTGCGATATATTTCCTTCATAAGTTGAGCATGATCAGAAACCTCAATAAAAGACCTAATAACAACAACCAAATTCTCTGTAGCTATGCAAAGAGGAAGTCTCAATCCTCGAACAAAGCAATGAACCCTCTCATACTCAGTAGTCAGAATAGAAATAGCATGCCTAGCCAACTTATGAAATTAAGCCTCATACTCTAAAACAGTCATGGATTTGTTCTCTAACCCTGAGAAATGATCCCTTAAATGATCTTTGAGACTGCGAGGCATATACTTCTCCAAGAAGATATCAGAGAACTTGGTCCATGTCAAAGGCGGAGATCCAGCTAGCTTGGAATCAAGATGACCTCTCTACCTATTTTGAGTTTTCAATTCAAACTAAAAAGTAATGTAATCTACACCATGAGTCTCAACTAGGCCTAAATTACGGAGGTTATCCTCATAAACAATCAAGAACTCATATGCATCCTCGCCCCCAAAACCTAGGTGGAGATGAGATGTTGGACTCCATATTAGCTCACATGGTTTATGTCGGTTAAGAGAACCTCCCTACTAATCAAAGTAAAAGAATGAAGAAATGTGTTTAGAAAACTAAGTGTAAAGGCTCACAATTTTATTCAAAATATGCTATACAGAAAGATAATGGCTTCAGATTTTAACTTTCAGATTTCAGATTTAGAGTGAGCTTTTTTACACTTGGACAGTATGATTTAAAGACAGGTTTTTAGTATAGCTTTTAGAACTAAATGTTATGGCTCACAAGATTTATAAAGTATGTTTTGCTTCTTATTGTTACATATTTCAGTATTATAGATATTTCAGCTTATTTAAGTCATTTACATTTAACATGCATTGTTTTATAAATGATGATTGTGAGATGATGTTTTACTTATGTATATCACCCCCATATACTCAGTACATCCTCAAAGTACTGATCCACATATACGTTTATATGTTATATTGTTTCATAATATAGGTTCAGGTGCTTAGTGTTAGCAGCGTGAGTAGTTTGAGCATGTCCATCTATATCTGACAGTTGGTGAGTCCTTATAGTTTGGGGACTTGTTCATTCAGATTTTGTAGTTTATCAGTTTATGAGATTTAGCATTTCCTTTCAGACAGTTCGAGTTAGTTGGGGGTTTGTCCCAGTGACTCTCTAGTATTAGTAGTAGAGGCTTGATAGACTACTAGTTTGATGCAGATTATTCAGTTTTGCTGTTTCAGATGTTTTGTTAAGATTATTCTCAGGTATTACAAATAGTTTCTGCATTGTAGCTTGTCTTTTATGTCTATATTTCCATTATTATAAGATTCAGGCTAAGTAGTATGCAGATAGGGTTAGCTTATGGCTACTCATAGTCTTGAGGATCGTGTGATATCTCGGGATTAGATTTTAGGGCATTACAAGGTAGCCCCCACGACCACCTCAGTATCTCTCATATGCCAACCTTTAATATTCTTAATAACTTGATCTAATAGAGATGCTTCAACACCATAAGTCTGTTTGATAAGAGATCCTCCAGTTGTATTACCGGCTACCACCTTGTTTAATTGATATAATGCCCTATAGAAGATTTGAAGAAGCATTTTGTCCGTGACCTCATGATTTGGACATTGAATTATCTTACTGTTGAATTGTTATCAAGATTTATGTAATGGTTCACCATTGAAAAAAATTAATGATTTCATCCCTTAGGTGCAATATCTGAGGAGGAGGAAAATTCCTATCCAAGAATACTTCCATGAGCTCAACCCATGAAGTGATAGATCCGCTAGAAAATACCACAACCATAAGACCACATCTTTCATCAAGAGGAATGGAAAAAGATGCAAATGGATTGTTTCTTGATATATGGTCTATGTCAAATGGAGAACATACATCAATGAAATTCTTTAACTGTAGATTGGTATCCTCATGGAATTAAACCCTAAAAAATCCTTTTAGTTGGAGCAAAGGAAGCATCATGCTAGTAACATAAAATAATTCATTTTCTTTTGTCGATGGAATACAAATAGCTCTAGCTCGACCTGCATATTTCAAAATGATCCTCATTCTTGAGATGCCCATTAAAAGTACTAGTATTACTATTGTGTTGGCTCATAGTATCGTGTATACTATTATCCTTACCTAAGAAAGAACAGAAATAATAGATGACATAAAATAACCACTATGTCTAACCCAAAGTGACTAAAAACACTATACGAATGAAAACTATATTTCACTCCCCTGCAACTACACCAAAATCTTAGTGACACACAGAATGCACCCCTTGAGATGTAAGCGATCGTCATCAATATAGTTACCCAACAGGGTTAGGGTAAAATACACAGGTAGTGAAGACAAGGATTTTAATTCTTAAGAGTGTTAGAAGTCAAATAGGAGTTGACCCGTAAAGCATAGCTATAACACCCTGGATCTTTGACCCTCAGAAAATTTCCTAGATTTCTAGTTTTTGGACAGGATATGACTAAGGAGCACCCATCGTATGTTGGGGTACGGTTTGTATGAGTTGGTCGGATGCTGACCAGTATTGGTTGGTGGGTTGGATTAGTTTCTGGAATGGATACTATTTGGTGGATACTAGTCGTATTGGTGGATACGGGTTATTTGGTTTGGGGGTTTTCCTACACTTAATCTTAGACTTGGTATGTTAGTGTAGATCTGAGTACGAGTGGCTCACTATGAGCCCTAAGCTAGGGTACACATTATACTATAGACTCGTATAGTGGAATGTGTTCAATCCTCTTTGATTTTATTCTGTTAGGGGTACGAGTCAAAGGTTTCAAATTCTTTGGGTTTGACCTGGGTTGGGTAACTCATACCTTTGATAGTGTTGGGTACAAGGAGAGAGGCCTAGGGTATGAGTGATAGGTACCACTCATATTGAAGGGTATGATTTATGCAGTTTAAGTGAGTATAATTTGGATATTTTCCCACTTAACCTATTAAGTCCCTATGACTTTTAACACACTTGGGAGGTTATTTGCCCTATTATTCTATTCATTAACACTTATAAAACACTCTCTAATCCTCTCTAAGGCTATTGGGTAAATGAAAGCTAGGGTTTCACTAAGGTGATCAATTTGGGGCTTGTGTTGGTGATTTCTCTCCATCATCTACTCAATTCAAGTCATGTACTCTTTCCATCATTGTTAGTTCCAACTAAAGGTAGATCTTGTGCATTATTTTCATGGCATAATTGTTATATGGTTTTGGGTTTTCAAATATATATTGGGGGTTTTGGTTATAATGTCTTGGTTATGGTTTTCCCGTATTTTAAATATGTATTTATATATTTTAATGGTGGTTTGCATACTTGGTTGTATGGGAATTGCTAATTGGTATTTGGTTTTAGTTTTGGAAATACTATGCCCCCAATATGTTTGATAAAATGCCTATGGGAATGCTTTTACTATATTATTGGACTTTTAATGGAACTATTGCATGGTGTGGTTTGGTAATGAAACCTCTAAATGGTTTAAATGGTTTGGTGGTTATGGTTATGGTTAATTGAACTCCTTGTGGGGTACGATGGAATCCCCCAAATAAACATGTTAATGAACAACTTATGAGGTAGATGGTTCTCCTCCAAGCAAACATAATAATGGAAAACTTGTGAGGTACATAGGACTTCCCAAAGTTAACTTGGCAAATGGGTATACGAGAATACCCTAACCTCTTATGGTTTGGCTAAGGACAACACTTGCAAGTTATAGTTTGTATGACGATACCACTATTAATAGCCTTGGTTAATAATAAATAGAACAATGGATTAGTTGGTTGGAAATGGTTTTAATTGGGCAATAGTGGCAGGATGTGATAGCTAATCGTGAAGATGGGAGTTCAACGAATGAATACTAGAAACTCGTGTTTACCGATATGAGGGGTTGGTCATGGAGACCATATATGATACTATGAGGTACACAAGAATCCTCTAAGTACACTGTACATATTTATCATGAAGAGCGAAGAGTACTTGGGAATCCCCTACTCTTATGGTATCTCCGGTTCTTGTGGCTACACGCATCAGGGCCCGTTCATGGGGTTACACTAGACCCATATAGCCAGTGGGTAGTTTTAGGATAGTTAAGTTACACATACCCAGGTTTATGGTTTTAAATACATGCTAAACTCAGTTCTCTTTCCCGACATAGTTATATATACATGTATGGTTTGTATACATATAGTTAGTTTACTTGGTTTTACTAAATGACATTATTTTATTCTTATCCTGAGTTTATGCTAGCATTCACCCGCTAACCCATCTTTGGGCGGCTGTATCCCCACATAATATAGGAATCGGTACTTCTACTCCTCCTGTATAGTGATCAAATTTTGAGATCAGCTTCTGGATTAAAGTAGTGAGCGTTTATCTTTCCAGAAGGCTCAATTTCTTGTTCATAGATTTTTATATATATTTTGGTTTATTTATGGATTTTGGTTTTGGATATGGTTAGGGTCATGTCTCAATTGAATATTAGTTTTATTTTGGTTAGAGGCTTTTGTGGAACTACTATGGGTTGGTATGGGTGGGATAAGTGGGGGTGTCAGCCGTGGTATTGGCATTGGTATTGGGGCTGATACCAGATGACTATATTTCTCAGTGTTCTATTCTTTTATATTTTGTTATGGAAAGGAACTTGGTTATTGTTTGGTTTTTTATTATATTTTGGTTAGGTTATGGTTATTGATTGGATTTAGGACGGTTGGGCTTATTCAGGTCGGTCTCGATCATAGACCTATCCCAGAGTTTGGAATTATGTAATTTCCCTTTATCTTGTTCAATGTTCAGAATTCATCCAACTCTGGGTAAATGTCGGATGATTGGGTTGGGTATCGGAGTGGTCTTTGGTCCTAGTTGGACTTGAGATGCCTATTACGATAAGGTCCCTGGTTGGGTTGTGTCAAGTTGGTATCAGAGCTTTAGGTTCATGTTCAATTGGGAGACCACAAAGTCATTTCTTGTAGAGTCTCTTTTAAGGGTGTGTAGCACGCCACACTTATAAGGGAGAGTCTAAAAGACATTTAGAAATGTATCACTTTCTTGTTATTCTATTCTTAAGCTTGGAGTCTAAGTCCTGGAATTTTTTTTACTCCTGATTTATTTGCCTTTTAGATCATGCCTGGATGATTTGGAATGCAAGAAAACTCTTCTGTCCTATTTAGGGACAACGTGGAAGGGACACAGGGTATCCATACTAGGTCTAGGCATTCAGTCAGTGATATTTTTAGAGTTTCATCGATTGTGACTAGTCTTCTTCAAAGTAAGGTGATGAATATGGAATTTCATCAATTGATTCATACTATTGCTTAGTTAGTTGCTGCTCAGGTTGAACGGGATGCATCTGGTGTTCCATCTACTAAGAACACAAGGGTTGGCCAGTTTGTGAAGATGAATCCTCCTACTTGTACTAGTGTGAAGGTGGGGGAGGATCCACAGGATTTCTTGGATGAAATAGAGAAAATATTCAGGGTGATGCAGGCCATGAATATGGAAGGGGTGAATTTTGCAGCTTATTAGCTCAAGGATATTGTGTACCAGTAGTAAGAGGAGTGGGGGAAGGTTTATTCCTTATATTAAAGCTCGGTGGTTAGTCTCCAAAGGATGTCTCTATCATTTGGTCTGGGTTAAAGATTCTAACTCAGAGGGTCATTCTTTACATTCAGTTTCGATGGTGAATGAGTTCCCTAAGGTCTTTTCGATGATCTTCCTAGAGTTCTTCTGGATAGTGAGATTGAGTTTGGTATTGATTTAGTTTTGAAAACTCGTACAATATCTATTCCTCCTTATATAATGGCTTCGGCTGAGTTGAGGGAACTCAAGGAGCAACTTAAGGATCTTCTAGATAAGGGTTTTATTTATCCTATTGTATCCCCGTGGGGTGCAGGGTATTATTTATGCGCAAGAAGGATGGTTTCCTTCGTATGTGCATTGACTATTGGTAATTGAATAAGGTAATGGTTAAGAACAAGTATCCGCTTCCAAGGATAGATGACTTATTTGATGAGTTGCAAGGTGCTAAGTTTTTTTTTTACGATAGATCTTCGGTCTGGGTATCATCAACTTAAGATTAGGGAGGAGGATATCCCTAAGATTGCTTTTCGTATTCAGTATAGGCACTTTGAGTTCTTGGCTATATCATTTAGTTTGACTAATGACCTGGCGACATTTATGGATTTGATGAACAGGGTTTTTAGGTAGTTTTTGGATCTTTTTATCATTGTGTTCATTGATGACATTCTGGTTTATTCTAAGAGTGAGGTGGATTATGCTAATCACCTCTGTGTGGTGTTGTATACCTTGAAAGAGCAGCAGTTGTATGTCAAGTTCTCCAAGTGTGAGTTTTGGTTTAACTTTGTAATTTTCTTGGGCTATATTATTTCTAGAGAAGGGATCATGGTGGATCCATAAAAGGTAGCCTAGAACCACGACTCCAACTGACATTCATAACTTCTTAGGTTTGGCTGGGTTTTATAGGCAGCTTGTGGAAAGTTTTGACGATAGCTGCCTCATTGACTAAGTTGACTTCGAAAAAGGTAAAGTTTTCTTAGTTTGATGCGTGTGAAGGGAGTTTTGAGAAGTTTAAGGATAAGCTAACTTTGACCCTAGTTTTAACATTTTCTGAAGGTGATGAGGGGTTTATGGTTTATTGTTATGCATCTTGGGTGGGACTTGGTTGTATTTTAATGCAACATAGGAAAGTTATAGCCTATGCTTCCACACAGTTGAAAGTGCTTGAGAAGAATTATCCTACTCATGATTTGGAGCTTTTAGCGGTGGTTTTTACTTTGAAAATATGGCGGCATTATTTGTATGGAGTGTACGTGGACATCTTTTCTGATCATAAGAGTCTACAGTATGTTTTCATTGGAAAGGAGATAAATCTCAAGCAAAGGACATAGTTAGAGCTTCTCAAGGATTATGATATGAGTCTTCTCTACTAACCAGTTAAAGATAACATGATTGTTGATGCTCTTCACAGGTTTTCCATAGGGATTTTAGCTTATTTAGACCAGGAGAAGCGGGAATTAGTGAAGGATATTCACTGTTTGGCTCACTTGAAGTTTGTCTCTTGAACTCTCATGATGGTGGTGTGATAGTAAGGAAGTGGTTCGGTTGTCTCTTAGTGTAGAGATTAAGGAGAAGCAAGTTCTAGATCCTATATTGATTAAAATCAAGAGTAATGTTGGTGTACAAAAGGTATTGGTCTTTGAGATCAATGGTGATGGTACTTTATGGTACCAAGGGAGGTCGTGTGTTCCTAATGTCAATGGTTTACGATAGAGGGTTTTGGCTGAGGTGTATGTATCGTGCTATGTGTTTCATCCTGGTTCGATAAAAAATATCATAATCTCAAGGAGATGTATTGGTGGAGTGGTATAAAAAGGGATGTGGCTGATTTTATGTCCAAATGCTTGGTGTGCAACAAGTTAAAGATGAGCACATGAGGCCTGGTGGGTTATATCAATAAATTTATTTACCCGAATGGAAATGGGATGTAATCAATATGGATTTCATACTGGTCTTCCTCAGTCTTGGAATCAATTTGAATTAATTTGGGTCATCGTAGATAGGATGACCAAGTTTGCTAATTTTTTGCTGGTGTGGACTAACTTTTCGGTTGAGGACTATGAGTGGTTGTATCTTCATGAGATTGTAAAGCTGTATGGGATGCCTGTTTTGATTATTTCTAATTGAGGTACGTAGTTTTCATCTCACTTCCGGCGGTCTTTTCAGAATGGATTGGGGACTAAGTTATTTATTGCTTTTCATTCTCAGATGGATGGGCAAGCAAAAAAGACTATTCAAACATTGAAGGATATGCTTCGAGCGAGCGTGATTGATTATAGTGGTGGTTGGCTTGAGCATCTACCTTTGGTAGAGTTTTCTTACAACAATAGTTATCATTCAAATATTGGTATGGCTCTTTTTGAGGCACTGTATGGTAGGATGTATTGATCTCTTATTGGTTGGTTTGAGCTTGGTGAGGCAGATATGTTAAGTACAGATTTGGTTTATTAGGCTGTGGAAAAAGTAAAGATAATTCGAAAAAGGCTTAAGGCTGCCCAAAGTCGCTAAAAGTCTTATGGGGATGTAAAGAGTAGAGACTTAGAGTTTGAGGTTGGGGATAAGGTATTCCTAAAGGTATCTCCCATAAAAGGAGTAATGCAGTTTCGTAAAAAGGGAAAACTCAATCCCTAGTTTGTTAGTCCTTGTGCGATTTTGCAGAGGTTGGTAATATGGCTTATGAACTGGAGTTGCCTCTTAGTTTGGGCTCCGTTCATCTAATATTTCATGTCTCTATGTTGAGAAAGTGCGTTGGATATCCTTTTACGATTGTTTCTTTAGAGGGATTGGGTATCTTGAATTCTCTGTCTTATGCAGAGGTCCCTGTTGAGATCTTCGATAGGCAGGTTCATTAGTTACAGACCAAATTGGTGGCCTCGATTAAGGTTCTATAGTAGAACCACAAGGTAGAAGAGGCTACATGGGAAGAGGAGGAGGACATAAAGTCCAAGTATCTACATCTGTTTTCAGCTCCTAAGATTCGTTTAGAAGGTATGTCTTCTTCAATATACTTTTGTTTTCAAACTTTGTTAACGGAAAGATTAATATCTTTGCATCTTTATTTTCTAACTTGGTTAAAGGTTGGATTGATATTTGATAATACAAATAAATCATGCTTGTGTTTACCCAACCTGTCTGTCATTCAGGGATAAATATTCCTAGTGGGGAAGAGTATAACACCCTAGATTTTCAACCCATAGAAAATTTCCTATATTTTTGGTTTCTGGACAGGATACGACTAAGGGATACTTGTCGTATGTTGGGGTACGATTTGTATGGGTTGGTCGTTTGTTAATCAGTGTTAGTTGGTGGGTTGGATTGGTTTCTAAAATGGAAACAACTTGGTGGATACTAGTCGTATTGGTGGATACAAGTCATTTGGTTTGGGGTTTTTCCTTTACTTAATCTTAGACTCAGTAGCTTAACTAGGATCTGAGTACGAGTGGCTGACCATGAGTCGTAAGCTAGGGTACACATCGTACCAGGGACTCGTATAGTGGACAATGTTCAATCCTCTTTGATTCTATTCTGCCAGGGGTACGGGTCAAAGGTATGGGTCGTATGCTTTAGGTACGGCCTAGGTTGGGTAATTCATACCTTAGGCAGTGTTGGGTCTAAGAGGTAGGCCTAGGGTACAAGTGGTGGGTACCACTCTTATTGAAGGGTACGACTGGTGTGGTTAGTCGTACCCCCTGATGAAAATGCTATGCAATTTTAGTGAGGGCAATCTAGATATTTTTCCACTTAACCTATTAAGGCCTCATGACTTTTTACATACTTGGAAGGTTATTTGCCCTATTATTTAATTGATTAACATTAGAAGACACTCTCTAATCCTTTCTAAGGCTTTTGTTGTGTTGTAGCTGTAGAACAGAATGCCGTTCGCCCTTACTTTGACTTTCTGGGAAGGACTTAAGTAGCTAAGTTTCCAAAGGTGAACACCCCCCTGGGTAAAGGAAGGCTAGGGTTTCACTAAGGTGATCAATTTGGGGATTGTATTGGTGATTTCTCTCCATCATCTACTCTATTAAAGGGATGTACTCCTTCCCTCATTGTTAGTTCAAACTAAAGGCATATTTTTTGCATTGTTTTCATGGCATAATGTTATATGGTTTCGGGTTCTTAAATATATATTGGCAGTTTTGGTTATAATGGCTTGTTTATGGTTTTCACATGTTTTAATTATGTATTTACATGTTTTAATGGTGGTTTGAATACTTGGTTGCATGGGAATAGTTAATTGGTAGTTGGTTTTGGTTTTGGAAACACTATGCCCCCAATATGTTTGATAAAATGCCTATGAGAATGCTTTTACTATATTGTTGGACTTTTAATGAAACTATTGCGTGGTGTGATTTGGTAATGGAACCCTAAATAGTATAAATGGTTTAAATGGTTTGGAGTGGTTAAATATAATAGTTTGGTAGTCATGGTTATGGTTAATTGAACTCCTTGTGGGGGTACGATGGAATCCCTCAAGTAAACATATTAAGGAACAACTTATGGGATACATAGGGCTCCTCTAAGCATATATAATAATGGAATACTTGTGGGGTACATGGGACTCCCCCAAGTTAACTTGGCAAATGGGTACACGGGAATCCCTTAACCTCATAAGGTTCGGCTAAGGATAATACCTGTAAGTTATAGTTGATATCACGATACCACTGTTAATTGCCTTGATTAATAAATGGAATAATGGATTTGTTGGTTGGAAACAATTTTAATTTGGCAATAATGGTGGGGTGTGGTTGCTAACCGTGAAGGTGGGTGTTCAATAAATGAATACTGAAAACTCATGTTTGCCAACATAAGGGGTTGATCATGGCAACCGTATATGATACTATGAGGTACACGGGAATCCAACCATATATGATACTATGAGGTACACGGGAATCCTCTAAGTACACTGTACATATGTATGATGGAGTGCGAAGGGTACTTGGGAATCCTCTACTCTTATGGTATCTCCAGTTTATGTTGCTACACACATCGGGACCCATTCAGAGGGTTACTCTAGACCCATATAGCCCATGGGTAGTTTTAGGACAGTTAAGCTACACACACTCAGGTTAATGGTTTTAAATGCATGTTATATCCGATTCCCTTTCCCGGCATGGTTATATATATACATGTATGGTTTGTATGCATATGGTTTGTTTACTAAATGGAATTATTCTACCTTTATCCCAAATTCATGCTAGGGTTCACCCGCTAACCCATCTTTGGGAAGTTGTATACCCATGTGATACAGGAACCAGCCGTTCTACTCCTCCTGTATAGTAATTGGATTTTGGGATCTACTTCTTGATTGAAGTGGTGAGCTTCCATCTTTTTGAAAGTTTCCATTTCATGTTCACAAATCTTTTTACACATTTTGATTTATTTATGGATATTGGTTTTTGCTATAGTTGGGGGCATATCCCAACTAGATATTGGTTTTCTTTTGGTTAGTGGATTTTGTGGAACTACTATGGGTTGGTATGGGTGGGATCGGTAGAGGTGTTAGCCTTATTTTGGTCGTATTGGGGCTGATACCAGATGACTAAATTTCTTACTGTTCCATCCTTTTATATTGTGTTATGGATAAGAACTTGGTTATTGTTTGGTTTTAGATTATGGTTTGGTTCGGTTATGGTTAATGGTTGGATTTGGGACAGTTGGGATCGTTCCGGTCGATCTCGGTCATAAACCTATCCCAGAGTCTAGAATTATGCAATTACATGCTATCTTGTTATATGTTTGGAATTCATCCAACTCAAGGTATATGACGGATGGCTATGTTGGGTATCGGGGGTGGTCTCTGGTCCTGGTTGAACTTGAGATGCCTATTACGATAAGGCCCCTGGTCGGATGCATTCAATAGCAAATAGACATGAATAAAAATTGGGGGTTTTGGATGAATGATTTTGAATTTAATATATTTTTGTTTTAAGTGTACTATTTTGAAGCTAGAGTCAATTAGAGATCAATCAAGTGTAGATGAGACGTGGGATTATGCCTTACTATCCATGGGTTCATGCATACGTATTTGATCATTTGTCCAAATTTAGCTAGAAGTCATGGGTTGGCTAGATCTAGATGTTTTAGTGCCAATTTCTCAATAAAACACCAAATAATACAACGGGTCCTTTCAAACACCTCATAAGTGTAATAATTTTACCAATCTATGTCCTCGATTAACATTCTTTTGTCTAAGAAATGATATTAAATAAACTAATTCAAGTTATTGTTCACATCCATTCCTCACCCATATCCTCTCTGTCAAGGATGATATGGTTTCAAAGGTAACTGGAGGTTGCAAACCCAATTCTTAGTTAAAATATAAAATGAATGCAAAACCTATATCAAATAGCTAATTGGGATGAAATAAACAAAACACATACATTAATCACAACCTATTGAAGCATAACCCCACGATGAAGAATTAGCTACTCATAGTGAGAAAAAGTAGAGATATACCAAAATTTTCTTCAAATTGATCCATAGAAAGTAAAGAGAATACAATATCCCAGCTTTAATTTCAATAAATCTTCTATAAGAACTTATAAATCTGACATTTATGGTTGTTGGTACTGGTTAGGCTAGACGAAGGGGTGATCATTGGTCTATGTGGGAATTCAGGTACCCGCCACAACTAGAACATGGTTTAGGTCATGACAAAGTCGATATTAGAGCCCAAGTTCATGGTCAATTGGATGTCCACAAAGTTATCTTAAGTTGAGTTTTTTTTATGGGTGTGTAGCATGTCACACTTATAAGAGAGGAGCTATAAGACATTAGGAATGTTTTTCTTTCTTGTTGTCTCACTTCAAGCTTTAGAGTCTAAGGTCTTGGATTCATCTAATTTCCCATTTGCTCACTTTTTCAGATCATGCCTCCCAGATGATATGAAGTTTATGGGAACTCCTTTATTATTAATGGGACACTCCCTACTTATGGGGTGCAGACTCGATCTAGGGGTCCAGTTCTAGATATCTCTCTTAGAGTTCCACCATTTCCCTATAGCCCTCTTTGAGCTCCTCAAGTAAATGTAACGAACATTGAGTTTCGTTAGTCTATTCATATGTTGGCTCAGTTAGTTTAATCTCAGTCTGAGCATGGTGCTTCTGTTACTCTATTTTTTGAGGCCACAAGCGTTAGATAATTCATGATGTTGGCTCCTTTAACTTTTACTGGTGTTAAGGTTGTAGAAGATCTTCAAGATTTTATTAATAAGATGGAGAAGGTCTTTCAGATTATGCATGCATTTGATATTAAAAGTGTGGAGTTTGTTACCTACCCATTGAAGGATGTGGCATACCAGTGGTACGAAGAGTGGGAATAGTCTAGGGGAGGTGATGTTGATTTTGCATTATGGGATGACTTTTCTAATACCTTTTTGGACCATTTCTTTCCTTAGGAGTTGAGGGAGTCAAAAGTAGAGGAATTTGTTAACTTGAAGCAAGGTAGGATATCAGTCAAAGAGTATGTTTTGAAATTCCATCAGTTGTCCATGTATGCTCCTGGGTTGGTATCTCATATGAGAGCTAGAATATGTAAGTTTGAGTTGTCCCGTGAGATGATTCTGGAAAGTAAGGCTGGCTTATTAAATAAGGATATGGATATTTCTTAACTTGTTGTGTATATATAGCAGGTCAAGGAAGAAAGAAGAAGCAGGCTAAGATTGGTGAGAGGTAGAGTAAAAAATTCAAAATTTTTACTAGGAAAGAGGCCAGCAGCAGAGTGGTAGAGATGGGGAAAAGTGGCCAAAGAAGAAGTAGGGGAGTTCTGGTTCTTTCTCTACGGCTAGTACTCCTTACTCAAAGTTATCGGGTGATTATTTTCCTCAATATAGTAGAGGGTACAAGTCACAGAATGCCTAATCTCTGGCTGGTAGGGCTCAATCCATTCTATCATATCCTCCTTGCAAATTTTATGGTCAGATACATCGTAGCCAGTGTGAGATGGAGAGAAACTGGTGTTTTTGTTGTGGTTAGATTGGCTATATGCAGTATGATTGTCCTTCTAGGGTTACTTATAGGCTAATAAGCTTCTTGTTTTCTCTTCATCAGCTCCTGCACCAAAGGGTGTTGCTTTTACTTCTAGTACCGGTATTGGCTGGAATCGCTTACATGCTCTTGCTTCTTATAAGGACTCTAACGTATCTCCTGATATCATTATTGGTATGTTGAAACTCTTTTTCTATGACGTGTATTATTTACTTAATCAAGGATACACTCTCTCTTGAGTGACCTCGTTTGTGGCTGTGCATTATTTTTTTATCATAAGTTTATTTGGAACCCTTTTTCTGGTGTCTACTTTAGTGGGTGACTTTTTAGTTACTAGAAGAATCTATAGGGGTTGTGTGGTATTTGTTAGTGGTCGGGAAACTCTGTTGGACCTATTTAAATTAGACATGGTTGATTTTGATGTCATAGTAGGGATAGATTGACTGCACTCATTCTATGATTTTGTAGACTATTAAACTCGTTAGGTCATTGTTAAATTCCCTAATGAGCTAATTATTGAGTAGAAAAGTAGTTCCCTAGCTCTTAAGGGGAGGTTCATATCATATCTTAGAGCTCGAAAACTGATCTCCAAGGGGTGTCTCTATTATCTGGTTTAGGTTAAAGATTTTAACTCGTAGGGTACTTTATTAATATCTATACCCGTGGTTAGTGAATTTCCTGAGGTATTTCCTGGTGATCTTCCTGGTGTCCCTCTCGATGGGGAGATTGATTTTGGTATTAACCTTATTTCAAACACTCATCCTATCTCTATTCCCTCTTATATAATGGCTCCATCTGAGTTAAAAGAGCTTAAGAAGAAATTAAAAGATCTTTTAGGCAAAGGTTTCATTAGTCCTAGTGTGTCTCCATGGGGTGCACCAGTGTTATTCGTGCATAAGAAGGATGGTTCCCTTTGAATGTGTATTGATTATCGATAATTGAATAAGGTGACGGTAAAGACTAAGTACCCTCTTCTGAGGATAAATGATTTATTTAATCAGCTTTAGGGTGCTAAGTTCTTCTCTAAGATCAATCTTTGGTTGAGGTATTATCAGTTAAAGATTAGGGAGGTAGATATCCCTAAGACAACTTTCCATACCAGGTATGGGCATTTTAAGTTCTTGGTGATGTCATTTTGCTTGACTAATGCCCCTGCGGCATTCATGGACTTGATGAATAGGGTCTTTCGTTAGTTTTTAGATTCGTTTATAATTATCTTAATTGATGATATTTTTGTATACTCTAAGATTGAGGAGGATCGTGTCGATCACCTCTACATTATGTTGCAGATATTAAAGGACCATCAGTTGTATGCTAAGTTCTCTAAATAAGAATTTTGGTTGAATGTTGTTACATTTTGTTGTGTCTATTGAAGGGATCATGGTTGATTCTCAAAAAGTTGTTGTGATTAAAAAGTGGCCTAGACCCACGACTCCAACTGATATTCAGAGCTTTTTGTATTTATTTGGTTATTATAGGAGATCTGTGGAAAGTTTTTCTTCTATTGCTGCTCCATTAACCAAGTTGACTAAGAAGAAGGTAATGTTTTTGTGGTCGGATGCTTGCGGGGGTAGCTTTGAGAAGCTAAAAGATAAGTTAACTTTAGCTCCTGTCTTGACTTAACATGAGGGTACCAAGGGTTTCATCATTTATTGTGATGCATCTCGAATTGGTTTGGATTATGTGTTGATATAGCATGGCAAGGTGGTGGCTTATGCCTTTAGATAGTTGAAGGTTCATGAGAAGAATTATCCAACTCATGACATGGAGTTTTATTTCTGGTATTTGCATTAAAAATTTGGAGTCATTATATATATGGGGTGCATGTTGATATCTTTTTTGATCATAAGATCCTGCAATATGTGTTCACCCAGAAAGAGCTTAATCTCAAGCAAAAAAGGTGGCTTGAGTTGTTAAAAAACTATGATATGAGTCTTCATACCATCCAGGTAAAGCTAATATAGTGTTCATGCTCTTAGAAGGTTATCCATGGGGAGTCTATCTCATGTGGATAAGGATAAGTGGGAATTAGTGAAGGATATTCACTATTTGGCTAACCTTGGAGCTTGTCTCTTGGACTCTAAGGATGGTGGAGTATTTGTGCAATAGGTGGCGTAATCATCTCTTGGTTCGAAAATAAAGGAGAAACTGGTATTAGATCCTCTCTTGATGAAAATCAAGAATGATGTGGGTAATAAAAAGGTGATGGCTTTTGAGATCACCGACGATGGTATCTTGAGATACCAAGAGAGGTTGTGTGTTTCTGACGTTGATGGATTGTGATGCATGATTTCGGCCGACGCCCATGAGTCGTGGTATACGATTTATCCCGGTTCAATAAATATATATCATGACATTAAGGAGATGTATTAGTGGAATAATATGAAACAGGATGTAGCCGACTTTGCGGCTAAGTATTTTGTGTGTTAGCAGGTAAAGGTGGATCACATGAGGCCCAGTGTGCTACTTCAAGAAATTAAACTACCAGTGTGGAAATGGGAGGTAATTGATATGGATTTTGTTATCGGCCTTCCCTGATTACGGAATAAGTGTGACTCCATTTAAGTCATCGTGGATAGGATAACTAAGTCCGCTCACTTCTTTCCAGTGAGAACTACTTATTCTACTAAGGATTATGCAAAGTTGTTCCTTTGGGAAGTTGTAAAGTTTCATGGTGCGCCTGTCTCAATTATTTTAGATCATGGTACTTAATTTTTATCATATTTCTAACACTCTTTACAGCATGGTTTGGGGACTAAAGTAAGTCTTAGTATGGTTTTTCAGCTGCAGTCGGATGAGCAAGATGAAAGGCCTATTCAAACTTTGGAAGATACGTTGTGAGCTTGTGTAACTGAATTTTGTGGTAGTTGGTTCAACCATTTGCCTCTCATTGAATTTGCCTATAATAATAGTTACTATTCTAGTATTGGTATGGCCCGATTTGATGCATTGTATAGAAGGAGGTATAGATCTTCTATTGTATGGTTTGAGGTTGGTGAAACGGAGATATTTGTCCCGGACTTAGTTCACCAAGCAGTGGAGAAGAGGAAGGTGATTCAAGATAGGCTAAGACTGCCCATAGTTGACAAAAGTCCTATGCGAACATAAGGCGAAGGGACTTGGAATTTGAGGTTGGAGATTAGGTATTCTTGAGGGTGTCTCCGATGAAGGGAGTGATGCAGTTTGGGAAGAAGGGGAAGTCCAGTCCCCGATATATTGGCCCGTACTTAGTTTTAAGAAGGGTTAGTAGTGTTTCATATAAGTTGGAATTTCCTTCTAGCATGAGTTCTATTCATTCTGTATTCCATGTGTCTACGTTACCGAAGTACGTGGGTCATCCTTCATTGGTTGTTCTCTTAGGAAACATTGGTATTTTGGATTCTTTGTCCTATAAGAAGGTCCCGATGGGGATCTTGGATCGGCAAGTTCATCAGTTGTGGATAAAAGATGTGGCTTCGATAAAGGTTCTATGGTGGAATCAAAAGTCCGAAGAAGCTACTTGGGAACCCGAGATGGACATAAAGTCCAAGTATCCGTTCCTATTCTTGATTCCAAAAATTCGTGCTTGTGGTATGTGTTGTTCTTAACCTATTTGATTTCTATCTTTGTTAATGGTGTTTTTTTTAAATTAATTGGTATTTTATTTTCTATCTTAAAAGAAAGAGTAGAGACGTTTGGGGTTCATTCATGCTTGTATTGCCTTGTCCCATCATTTGAGGATGAATGATTCTAAGTAGGGGAGACTAAAACACCTCAAACTTTAGCCCTTGAAAATTTCTCAAGTCTTGAACTTTCTGTTCATTGTACGACTCACACCACAAGTCGTATGGTATGGTGATGGATCTAGAGACCTTAGTCAAATGTAGGTCAGGGTGTTGTTGGCCAAATTCTATCCTAGTTATGAGAGAAACCATACGAGTCGTATGGTGATGTGATGAGAGGATAGGGTCCACTCATATGTTGTCTAGTATCTAGCCCTTGATGTTCTGCCTTAGATATGACTTGATGGTACTGGTCGTATGATCTAGTAATGAGTTTGGGAAAAGAGTCATATACTAGACAAAATGTGGTATCCAACTTTGTGATCTTGTAATAACCTGAGGGTACTACTCATATGTTGTGGTGACGAGTTAGAGGGTCCAATCATAACCACTTACGAGTTTTCTACAGCTTTTAAGCTAAGGGTATTATAGATATTTCCTACCCCACTCCCTTAAGACCCCATATTTTATAACACTCATTAGGCATATATTTTATAACACAATCATTGGGCATTCATTCTACACTTTATAAGATCAAACACTCTTTAAACTCTATCTAAAACTTCTCAAGAAAGATTGGGCTAGGGTTTTTTTGAGGTGGTCAACTAGAGGCTTAAAGATCAAAATCTCTCCGTGAATCTTTGTAACTCAGGCATGTGACTCTTCCTTTATTGTTATTTCACTAAAATTGTGTCTTTTAAACATTGTTCATGAATCATTAATGTTGATTTTAAAAACCAAGGTTGAGGGTTTGAATGCATAATATTGAGTATTGTTGTCTCATGGTTTAAATTATTATTATACAAGTTTTGATAATAGTTTTACACATGTAGATAATAGCCAGTACGGGTGTCAATCTGATTGGGAGGTTTGAGTCCCCCGAATGGATATATGAATGGGGTTTCAAGTCCCACATATTGTATACATTGGTGCTTAAGTCGACTTTATCGAGAGGTTCGAGTCCCCCATAAAGGCATATACAGATATGGATGTTCTCTAATTCGTATGGCTATAAGCACTAGGTCCCTTCCAGGAAGGGGAGAGCTGGCCCCATATAGCCTATGGGTTTCTTGATATATAACGGTTATGCTACACAGCCCAGGTTAAGGATTTTAAATACATGCTAAACCTTGTTCCCGATCCTGGCAAGATATATATATGTATGTATGTGATTGTATATGGTTATTTGACTTGGTTTGAATGATGGAATTATTTTATTTCCTCTATCCCTGAGGTACATGCTAGTACTCCAACCGCCAACCATCTTCAAATGCTGTATCCCCATGCAATACAGGTACCGAAACTTCTTCTACTTTTCCTATGAGTAATCAGGTGCTCGAGTTAGTTCGTGAGTTGACATTGAAGTGGTAAGCTTTTATACTTCAGAAGGCTCCATTTCATGGTCTTTATATTCTATCCCTAAGACTTTCATTAGACATTGTTTTGGATACTGTCATGTCCCAATATTTTATTGACTTCGGATTTATAGAGACTTTATTGGATTACTGTGGACTTGGGTGTTGTTTTGGTTGATTGGCTCAATGACGAATGATTTTTTGGTTATTGGAGATTGGTTTAGACATCCCTTAATTTGATATAAGTATTAGCGTACATTATCTTGTTATATGTTCAGAATTCATCAGACACGTGTGGTTGTTGTACTGGTTAGGCTAGATAAAGAAAGTGATCTTCGGTCCATGTAGGACTTGAGATACCCATCACGGCCAGGACCTGCTTTGGGTCGTGATAGTAAAATTCCCATCTTAGGGATAATTAAGGCTAGTTTGATATCTAAAAATGGATTTATATACCTTATTTTAGTCTGTGGTAGAGTTTTCCTAGTAGTGGATTTTTTATATTTAGAAGTGGGCCCTCGACCCATCATAAGCTAAGAATTTTGTTAGCTATTGAAGTCCTTTTGTATGCTTGTTATACGTCTTGAGATTTGTTTATTAAGGTAATATTGTGAAACTTTGGAACTTTAGGGTGATGATGGGTTGAATATTGAGTGTTGAGGATTATTGTTATGCTAGTAATTATGCTATTACTTATGATATTGAATATAAGATTACCGGTTTGAGTCTTGATATTGATTATAATATTGATGATATACTTACCTTTTTGAGTTCGGATATTAATTATAATATTTATGATATACTTCCCGATTTAAGTTTGGATTTTAATTATAATATTGATGATATATATACCAGTTCGAGTTCGGATATTGATAATGACATTAATGACATATATACCCAATTCAAGTTTTAAAGATTATTATGATATTAATTATATAATTACTGGTTTGGGTCCTAATATTTCTATGATATTAATCATGATGTTGGTGATATGATATCAATGATGTCGATGCTTATAATATTGGTTATGAATGATGATATTGATGATATGGGTATCGATTTTAAGTTTGGAGTAGAAATTGTTGTAATGTGGCATGATATGGATAGATTCTGGTTGTACCTTAAGAGTTGGAAAATGATGGTGGTTTGGGTTGTACTATCTTTATGTGTACCCTCCAGGCTTATGGGGGTCTGCATTGGGTTATTTACTTTTTCAAATTCTATAGGTTTATAGTGGCCATTTTTATAGTTATAATCGCATGTGTTTGATCTTTTATGCTACGTTATTATTCCAGTTATTTACTTATTCAAGTACAACGATGTTGGAGTTGATTTAAGTTTGTCTCTACCTTGACTTGGTTATGTTATCTTGTATTGTATTGTTCTTATATCATGATTTAGTTTAGTTGGTTGATGATGCCTACTGAGTACCCGTGGTTTTTGTACTCATACTACACTACTATATATTTTTGGTGTAGATCCAAGTACTAGTTGCCGCCATTGATTCGAGAATCGTGCTTTGTTGGATTACAGAGATAGGATGAGCTCTTGGAGTGGAAGTTGCCCATTTTCTTTTATCTATCTATGTCTAGTCATTTGTTCTAAGATAGGATTGTATTGACTACTCTAGACTTGTGTTGTATTTATAGTAGCTCTTATACTGGCTCTACCAAGTTGTGTGATGGTTTTCTATATTATAGCTACCTTTAGACTATTTTTATTGCCTTACTTATTTCTTGTGTTGAATTGTCTAATTTGCCCTTTTGAACTAATTTCAACAAAGTTAACCCATTGCAAATAGCTTTGGGTTACGGTTCGGCTAACCTAATGGCAGGGTTTAGTAAGTGTCATCATGACTCTTAAATTGGGTGGTGACAAATTTGTATCATAGCCTAGGTTACACCGGTATTGTTGGTACAAGATCAAGTGTCTAGTAGAGTCTTACGGATCGGAATGATAACGCCTATTTTATATATTCGGAAGGCTATAGGACATTCTTAGGAGTTCTTCACTTCTTTCACTTATTTTGTGCTAAGTGTATGATTTGGTTTGTAAAGTATTTCTTTGACTTCACTCTCGCAGATATCTAGGTGCGTACTATTCCTACACAACACGAAGGTCTCGAGACTGGGCCTAGGGATCCTGTCATTATTTGTGAATGAGCTAGAGGTTATGGGCAATCTATATATATGTCCCTATTTAGAAGACAAGATGGGGGCCTCCACCGGACTCTATTCCTACTCTTAAACCAAAGATTCTTTCACCCTAGCCAGTGGTGGGCCAGAGACTAGCCCAGGCTCTATCGAGGTTTATTTCTTCTTCAGTGATCAGGGATGCTTTGGTTTAGTTTTTAGGGTTGGTTGGTGGTGTACCATCAGATGGGGCACATTCTAAAGATCAAAGTGGTACTGGGGATCTAAGAGTTGAGGTTTCTCCTGCATCGGTAGTTGCTTAGCCATTAGTTGCTCAGCCAGTGCTTGCCGAGCCTGCTATGTCTGCTGAAGAGCAGAAAATGTTGGGCAGGTTCTTAAGATTAGCTCTGTCTGGGTTTTATAGTACACCGAGCGAGGATGCATGTGAGTTTTTGTTTTCTTGTAAGGATAGGTTTATTAATTTAGGCCTAGTTGAGACTCGTGGTATGGATTACACTACATTTTAATTAGACTTGGCAGCCCTACATTAGTGGAGAGGTCATCTTGATTCCAGTCCAGCTGGATCTTCTCCTTTGACATGGGCTCCATTCTCTAAGAGTTTCTTAGAGAAGTTCATGCCTCACAGCCTTAGGGATCATTTGAGGGGTCAGTTCTCTAGATTGAGGCAGGGATCCATGACGATTGTGGAGTATGAGGCTCATTTTCATAAGTTGGCTAGGCATGCTACTTTTATTTTGGATACTGAGTATGAGAGAGTTCATTGCTTTGTTAGAGGATTGAGACTTCCCCTTCGCATGTCTACTCAGAGTTTGGCTACTGTAAGTAGGTATTTTGTTGTGGTTTCTGATTATTCTCAGGTGATAGAGGAGATGTATCATAAGGCCTAAGGGGGAAGTGATAAGAGGCATTAATAAAAGGGTATCTTTAGTAGAAGTCGTCGTACCTCTCAGTTTAAATAAAGTAGTTCTTAGGGTAGGTATCCTCTGCGTCAGTTGTTTCATCCTCAGAGTCAACCCAGTAGACCCATTTAGGTAGCGGTCCAGATTACTGACGGAGGTCAATTTTGTGTCAGTGATTGTCCTAGTTAGGAAAATAGTCATTATTTGAGGGGTTTGTCTTCTGGTTATTCTAATCGAGGTTGCTACTCTGAGTCATCTAGATCTTCTAATTTTGGTTTAGCTTAGGTGACTTGTTATAGTTGTAGAACTTTTGGTCATTATTCACGAGAGTACCCCAGTTGTAAGGCGATTATTGCTTCAGCTCAGAGTATTTACCCTATTAGAGAAGTTCATCCCTCAGCTAGAGGTAGTTTGCATGGTCGTAGGGGTGGTCCCTAGGGTGCTCGAGGTGGTTCTCGGGCAGGTAGGGCAGGAGATTGGTTAGGAGCCCAGCCAGGTGGTGGGCGTGGTTAGTTGTATACAGTACCTGCTAGACCTAAGGCTGGGTCTTCGGATGTTGTTGTCATAGGTACGATTTAGGTATACCATCAGTCCACCTTTGCCTTATTTGATAAGGGTTCCACTTATTCTTGTGTGTGTTCTTATATGCTCCATAGTTAGAGTTATCGTGGGATTTATTATCCATGCCATTACGTGTATCTACTCTTATAGGTAATTTTTTAGTAGAGGATTGGGTTTTTAGATCATATGTTATAACTGTTAGAGACGTTGATACTCATGTTAATCTCATTATATTAGACATGGTGGATTTTGATGCGATTCTAGGCATAGACTGGTTATCTTACTATCATGCAGTCATGGATTGTTTTGCCAAGACCGTTACCTTAGACATACCCGACATACTCCCAGTTGTATGGCAGGGAGTTGTTAGCCACAACCCAATGGGGATTATTTCTTACATGTGTGCTAGAAGGACTATTTTAAGGGGTTGCGAGTCTTATGTCTCCTATATTCATGATGTTAGTATAGAGAGTCTGTCGCTTAACTCTGTTACTGTAATCTGCATTTTTGGATGCTTTTCCTTACCAATCTACCCTGCAGACCTCTTGCCTGTGAGATTGAATTTGTTATTGATCTTGATCCTAGCACCCAAACTATTTCTATGGCACCTAACCGTATGTCTCCTGTCGAGCTTAAGAAGCTGAATTCTCGTCTTTAGGTTCTTCATGGTAAGGGTTTTATTAAACCGAGTATGTCTACTTGGGGATCTCCAATGTTGTTTGTGAAGAATAAAGATGGCTCCATGTATTTGTGTATTGATTATAGGAAGCTTAATAAGGTGATGATGAAAAATTGTTATCCTATGCCTTGCATCGATGAATTGTTCGACCAACATTACGGTGCAACGATATTTGCTAAGATTGGTCTAAGTTCTGGTTATCATCAGTTGAGGATTTGGGCTGAAGATATCCCGAAGACAGCCTTTAGGACTTGTTAAGGTTATTATGAGTTCTTGGCAATGTCCTTTGGGTTGATTAATACCCCAGCCGCATTTATGGATTTGATGAATTGAGTGTTCAGGCCTTATTGGTATTCTTTCGTGATTGTGTTCATCGATAACGTCCTTGTGTATTCGAGGAGTAGAGAGGAGCATGTGCAGTATTTGAGGGTTGTGCTCTAGACTTTAAGAGATCATTTGCTTTATGCCAAGTTCTCAAAGTATGAGTTTTAGCTTAAGTCGATGGCATTCTTTGGACATGTGGAATCTAAGGATAGGATTCTAGTAGAACCGACAAAGATTGAGACTATTCATGATTAGGATAAACCTACATCTCAAATTGAGATTTGTAGCTTTATTAGTCTGGCCGATTGTTACAAATGATTCATCGAGGGTTTTGCTACTATTTCAGCGCCTACGACTAAATTGACTAAGAAGGAGGTTCTTTTTCGTTGGTCCAAAGAGTGTGAGCCAAGCTTTGGTAAGCTCAATAAGTTTCTTACTTCAGCTCCTATTTTGGGTCTTTCTATTGAGGGTAAGGGATTCACTGTGTATTATGATGCTTTCAGTGTTGGTTTGGGTGGTGTATCGATGCAGCAGGGTCGTGTTATCGATTATGCTTTGAGGTAGCTTAAGGTGCATAAGCGCAACTACCCACTCATGATTAGGAGTTGGCAGCAGTATTTTTCTCATTATGATTTGGAGACATTATCTTTATGGGGTGCATTGTAAGATTTTCACGGATCATCGTAGCCTTTAGCATCTTATGACCCAGAAGGACTTAATGATAGGCAGAGTAGATAGATGGAGAAGCTTAAGGATTATGATATCTCTATTTTTGTATCATCTGAGCAAGGCGAATATGGTAGTGGATTCCTTAAGTCGAAAAGAAGTGAGTATGGGTAGCTTGGCTTATATTTCAGTTTCTCAAAGGTTGTTGGCACGGGACATTCATTCCTTAGGTAATTTGATGGTGAACCTTGATATTTCAGACCTTATGAGGATTTTTCCTAGTGTTGAGGTGAGGTCTTCACTATTTGAGCAGATTCGATATCATCAGTTTGAGGATAATAGACTTTGCATCCTTCGTGATCAGGTGTTGAGTGGTGAGTCCAAGAGGGCTACCATAGATTTTGAGGGTGTATTGAGATTTGATAGTTGTATTCGTGTTCCGAGAATTGATGATTTGATTCAGCTATTTTAGCACGAGGCTCATAGCTTTAGATATTCTATTCACTTGAGTACAACCAGATGTAAGATGTGAGACAACATTATTGGTGGAGTGGAATGAAGAGAGATATGGCAAACTTTGTAGCTCATTGCCTATGTTGTAAGTAGGTGAAGGATGAGCATCAATGACCAGGTGGATTGGTTCAAAGATTACCCATTCCTGAGTAGAAATAGGAGCAAATTACCATGGATTTTGTTAGTGAATTTTGGAGCAGGTTACTTAGGTTCTCAAGGATATGCCCCCAATCTATTTTATGGATTTTGGAAGCCAGTGGGAGCAACACTTAGACTTGGCAGTGTTTGAATATAATAACAGTTATCATTGAGTATTACAATGGCACCTTATAAGGCTTTGTATGGTAGGCAATGTAGTTCCCCAATTGGATGGTTTGAGACTTCTAATATTAGACCTCGTGGTACTGACTTTCTTCTAGAGTCATTGGACAAGGTCAGGATGATTCAGGATAGGTTGAGAGCAGCTTAGAGTAGGCAGAAGGCCTATGTGGACCGTAGGCTTTGTGCCTTAAGATTTGGAGTTGGTGATCATGTATTCCTTAGTGTGTCGCCCATGAAGGGTGTGATGAGGTTCGAGATGAAAGGCAAACTCAGCCCCAGATATATTGGACCTTTTGAGATTCTTCATTGTAACGCCTCGAAATCGGATCCCGAGACGTCACACGGTGCTTAAGGTCACAAGTGACCCTAAGCTAACCCTTCATCTGGCATAACCCAAAGCAACTGAATAAAATACATAAAATAGAAAGAATAATGTGGAAACAACCCATAACTTAGTCTGACCAACATGAAAGTAAATTTACACGGTCATAATTCTGCTCAGATATATACAAATCTGAAACTGAATACACTGACTACTAGTGACTGTCTATGAAGCCTCTACTAGCATTGACCATGGATAGCCGGGTCATGACTCCCAACTACCCCTACTCAATACGACTGAATACAGAAAATACAATACACCTCAAATCTAAACAACTTAAGTCCCTGAATCAAAAGGACTATCACCTGCCGATCGAAAGCTACGACCCAGCTGAACATGATAAATGCGCTACAGCTTGTACCTACACTTTGGTAAGAATGTAGACCATGGAAATATGTGGGTCAACACTTTGAAATGTACTGAGTATGTGGGGGTGCATGCAACAATATAAATAGTATAATCAATTTTATGAAAATATGCATACGGACAATGATGACTCACTTGGCTTGAGTTATATCAAATCATACTTTTCGTAATTTCATAATAAATAGTTCATATGATAAAATCTCGTAATCCACGTAAATCATTATAAATCATAAATTATGATAAATCTAAATCATCATAAATCATCATATCGTCAAAAATCATCATAGGTAATTATAAATCATCATAAATGACCATAAAACATCATAAACATCTCAACTCTTTGACTCAAATCTCGAAGTGACTCGGTAATTCAAGAAACTTAATCTTTTGGACACGGGAGTTTTCTATAACCGACAACCCCACGTGAGCTACGTGGAATACCAACGTTTGAAACCCTCGTTGGAGGGAGCATCATACTCTTTGCCAGGGAGTACAACCTTAAAACTGCAATAATCACAATCGGGCTCTCTGGCCAATAATATCATCATCAAACAACCCTATGGTGACACATAGGTTTGGGGAAATACCAAATTTCCCTCTCGGTGCTAAGTACTACTCCCCGACAAGCTCAGAACTCGTTAGGAAATCCACCACAACATCACAAGGGTCTATCATAAAGACCAAATCAAATCTTTTTCTCATTTATCAAATCATATCAATTTGTGGATTCCTAACTAAATACATTTTAGCTCAAAACATTTTAATCTTCCTCAACATCAACAAGGTATCAATGCTTTGAACCATAATCGACTCAACATTTGGACAAGGATATGAAGACTCAATACATAATATTTTCAACAATTTAACTCATCAAAACCATCCGAAAAATACCAATACTCATTGCAACTTCAATATCAACATTTCTCAATTTGCCATCCAACTCTCATTTAAAGGTACTTGAGACATCAACCCATAGTAGGGATATAGAATTTCCAATATCAATTATAAATTCATAATAAGGAAATAGTGGAATGATAGTATAAATCAAGGCTTAACAAATTAAATCATCATACTCTCATAATCAAATACTTTTTAGACATAATTCCATCTCAACATCATACACATATCGGATGACATAATCCCACAGCTCATGGACAATAATATAAGATATAAAACCATATTTTCAATTCATGGTAAAACATGTAAAATCTCATGTTAATGTAATTCAACAAAAATACCGGGCACAAAATCGAAAGGATAATCTTGTTCAAAGCCCACATACCTTAAAATTAAAGATTGGAATGAATTCTTGCCTCGGAAGACTATTCATAAAATTGATTGGTGCATCTCGAAGAGCTCAGAAAGGGGACTTCATTTATCGGATTAATTTGGAATTTCCATGATGGAATTGGAAGATTTAGGAAGGGGAATTTCGAAGTTTAGGGTTTCTTTCTTGGAATTTTTTTTGAAATAACAGACTTTGATGCCCAAAATTATTTTTTATGCTTATTTCCACGAAATAGGGCAAGGGTGAAATGACTGAATTGCCCCTAAGGAAATTGAAAAATGGCAGAAAAATCCTGCGTACCTTGGCCATGAAAAACTGAATAACTCCTCGTTCGGGTATTGAATTTTTGTGAAATTTATATTGTTGGAAAGATAACTCAAAGATCTTTAATTTTATATATGGTAGGCCACCCATTTCGTCATATATAAGGAATTATGATCGACCGAAGTTGACCCAAATCAAATCCATCCCTCAGTTACTGATTTGAAATGCTGAAATAAATTGATCGTAACTTATTACTCTGATGTTGGAATGGGGTGAAACCAATTGCATTGGAAATAAGACTCAAAGATCTTTTGTTTGATATATAGCAGATCTCCCAGTTTCTTATATTCAAGAAGTGATGAACGTTTGAAGTTGGCCTTGAAATGCTGAAAATTTCTGGAGCATGCTAATCGCATGGTACCACTGTTTTGGGCACCCAAACGTGCCCTTATGCTACTCCAAAAATTCCGAAACTCACTCGGGATGTATTAAGACCTTTTTCCATCGCAACACAACTTGAAAATTCAAAAACAAATGTCGAAAAGGTTGTTAAATAAATACCCGAAGATCAGAGTTCTAAATGAGAAAGTTTCAACACTTCGGAATTTTTTTTTTGAGTGCTAAGCTTCTCTTGGCAAGATAAAAAGGCTTTAACGACTCGACACATTTGGGAGCAAAATATTTAATGGGAAAAACTCGGGGTATCACATCATCTCCTCCTTGGAAATATTCATCCCCGAATGTCGCTCGTTAGGTTAGGAAGGCAAGGAAAATTGAGGATTCGCAACTAAAATAGCTTGATGAACAAGTTTATATTTTTCTAAGCTTTGGAGTACTTTCCAACGCATAAGCCCATGATAATCACAACGACATAGTTGATTCTATTACTAAAAGAGTTGGATGAAGGAAAAATTATTAACTTCGATTTAAATTCGCATTCACAAAGAAAGAGATGAAAGATCTAGGATATGAAAACTCGGGATATCATAATATCTCCCTCTTGGGATTGGTTCTCCCTGAATAATACTAATTGATACACGGGACACTTTATGATCGACCCATGACTTAATACTTGGGTCGGGAATAAAAGCAAAGGCTAAATAGAATTTGGTAACTAGCTTCGACGCAAATAAATCATTCTTGAAATGGTTATGTTCACGAAACTTCAAGTAGTGAGATTGGACCACATCGGAAGATAGAAGAAATATATGAATCCGTCGGAATAACTATCAAGTTGAATTTCTAGGTACACGGACCGAATCAAGACACGCTCTCATTCAATTAGCACATAATTCAAAATCTTTACAAGGAACTTTCAACGCTACTAGGAAGCAATTGGGTTTGGGATATGGTCCAAACAATATATATATATATATATATATATATTGAAATAAGGATTTATAACTCGACCCCAATTTTAAGTACGGAGCGTAGGTCGATCAGTCTTATATCAAAATAAAAGTACTAAACCCCACGCAGTACAACTTACTTTCAAGCTTATCAATACGCTTCGCACACCCTTTCTCCGCAATACTATTTTTCCCAAATACCAAACTTACTTGATTCAATTCATAATTCTCACAAGGCATTTGCAATCTTAGCTATTCAAATCTAACTTAGCCAAACTCTCTCTCCTCATTTTCAAGCTTAATTTGGAGTCACCAATCCTCCACCTAACACCGTAACATAACACCATTCCGAATTATAAATTTATACACATCCACATTGTTACAATTCCTCATCTCACAGATAATTCTTATTACCACTCAATCAACTCTAATCCACTTAATGCTCACCATTTTCAACCATCATATTCATATCAACAAGTCTTGAAGCTTAGGGAACTATTCATAGGCATATACACAATTCAACTTATAGCAAGGCCAAGGCTTGATACAAATATCCTCAGACAGGAGATATATTCACAATACATGAGTGCTATGCAAGATCAATTTACAAGAGCTTTTAGCTTAGACTTCTAAATCAACATAGACACCAAAACTTATCGATAATATAAACTTTAATCTCCGTCCATATATACACACATGATGCTCAAGCCTATCTTTATAATTACGTATACGCTCCTAATCAACACCCATAAAACACCATTTTTAAATTCTACAATCCTTTATTAAGACAACTTCCGGGCACTATTCTTAAGAAAACACTCACTAACTTTTCCAATTAATTAAGCCATGCACAAGACTTCACTTCAATAATTCCCCACCTACAAACCTAGATAAACAATCACACAACCACTTTCACAAACACAATACGAAATGCTTCAAATAACCATGACATCCATCAAAAGCCTAGCCTCAAGCTTACTCCACACTTGCCACCTTAGCTAAAATGAACATGCCACAATCTTTATCAACAAAAACCCGTTCACTCTCTCCTATCATCACCACTGTTCATCCACACTCCCTCGATAAATGGAAAGTCATGAAAGGGTAGAATATGAAGGGATATTGTGTATGACTTGGTGCGGTTATTGAGGCCGAAGAACTAGGGCATCAAATGCATGAATTCAACTAGAATCAAGATTAAAGATTAAGGACACCCAGGACATAAATTGAATCTTATTGGTTGCTAAGGGTGTTGTCGGTGGACTGAACTTGAACATATAATAAAAATTAAGCACGTGCATTATGAACCGCGCAACTTGAGTTTGGAGTTTATAGCTTATGGAATGTCGATTTCACCCGCTAGAAAAATTGGGGCTCCATATTTTGATAGTTAGGAGAATAATTGTTTTCCAATGATATGCATGAACATTTTGACGTCATTCTAGGTATAGATTGACTTCACTCGTGCTATGCGTCTATAGATTGTCGTACCCGAGTGGTTAAGTTTTAGTTCCCTAACGAGCCCATTTTTGAGTGATTCGGGAGTTCTGTAACTCTGAAGAGACATTTCATATCCTACCTAAAATCTAGGAAGTTGATTCCCAAGGGTTGCATCTATCATCTAGTTTGAGTTAAAGACCTCAAGTTCGAGACTCTAACTATTAAGTCAGTTAGCATTGTTAATGAGTTTCTGATATTTTCCTAGAAGACCTCTCAAGGGTCCTACCTAATAGAGAAATAGAATTCAAGATTGATCTCCTTCCCGGTACTCAGCCTATTTCCATCCCTCCATACCGTATGGCTCCCACAAATTTCAAAGAGTTGAAGAAGCAACTTAAAGATCTCTCAAAAAAAGGCTTTATCAGACCCAGTGTTTCCTCGTGGGGTGAACCTGTTCTATTTGTGCAAAAGAAAGATGGTACATTACGTATGTGTATTGACTACTATCAACTCAACAAGCTAACTATCAAGAACAAGTACCCTCTTCCTATAATTGATGATTTATTTGATAATCTACAGGGTGCAAGTTATTTCTCAAAGATAGACCTTAGATCCAGCTATCATCAGCTTAAAGTGAGAGAGTGTGATGTTCAAAAGATAGCCTTCTGAACCCGTTATGGTCATTTTGAGTTTCTTGTCATGTCTTTTGGGTTAACCAATGCTCCAGCGACCTTCATGGATCTTATGAACTAATTATTCAAGCAATATCTCAATATATTTTTCATTGTATTCATAGACGATATTTATGTGTATTCTCGAAGAGAAGATAATAATGCCGACCATCTTAGAATTGTCTTGCAAACTCTTAGAGATCATTAATTATTCCTAAATTTAGAAAGTGTGAATTTTGGTTAAGGTCAGTTGCTTTTCTGGGTCACATTGTTTTCGCCGAAGGTATTAGAGTTGATCCCCAAAAGACATAAGCTGTAAAGAATTGTCCTAGACCTACCTTCCCATCTGACATTAGGAGTTTCTTGGGTCTAACTGGTTACTACCATCATTTTTTTAAGGGCTTCTCTTCTATCGCGTCTCCTATGACCCAATTGACCTAAAAAAAGTTAAGTTCCAGTGGACAGATGCATGTGAGAAGAGTTTTCAGGAGTTAAAGACTCGACTCACTTCAGTTCTAGTGTTAGCTTTACCCGATAGTACTGATGGTCTTATGGTGTATTGTGATGCTTTCAGAGTTGGTTTGGGTTGTGTTGATTCAGAGGGGTAAAGTTATATCTTATGCCTCTAGACAGTTGAAGCTTCATGAGAAGAATTACCCAACCCATGATCTTGAATTAGAAGCTATAGTTTTTTCTTTGAAAATCTGGAGACATTATTTGTTTGGTATTCATGTTGATTTGTTTACTGATCACAAAAGCCTACAGTATGTGTTTACTCAGAGAGAGTTGAATCTTAGACAAAGAAGATGGTTAGAGTTATTAAAAGACTACGACATGAGTATGATATATCACCCGGGCAAGGCCAATGTTATGGAAGATGCCCTTAGCAGGATGTCTATAGGTAGTGTGGAGCATGTTGAGGATGATAAGAAAAAATTGGCTCGTGATGTGCATCATTTGTCTAGATTGGGTGTTAGATTGCTTGATTCCGCTAAAGAGAGTATGTTAGTTTGGAGTAGTTCCGAATCCTCTTTGGTCTCAAAGGTAAAGGAGAAGCAAGACAGGGATCCTAGTTTAGTCAAATTGAAGGAGTCAGTTAAGGACCAAAAGGTAGAGGTTTTCTCCCAAAGGGGAGATGGTATGTTGAGATTGTAGGGTAGATTATGTGTTCCTGATGTTGATGATCTAAGGCAGAGATTTATGGCTGAAGCGCATGGTGCGCAATATTCTATTCATCCTGGTGCTACCAAGATGTACCGCAATTTACAGGAAATCTACTGGTGGAACAGTATGAAGAAAGACATAGCAGGATTTGTGGCAAAGTGTTCTACTCATCAACAATTTAAGGTAGATGACCAAAGGCTCGGTAGTGTAATGTAAGAGTTTAGCATTCCTACTTGGAAGTGGAAAGAAGTGAATATGGATTTCGTAATTGGTTTGCTTCCTTTTCGTCATTATCATG
The DNA here is from genome assembly GCF_002878395.1 of Capsicum annuum. Lineage (NCBI taxonomy): Eukaryota > Viridiplantae > Streptophyta > Magnoliopsida > Solanales > Solanaceae > Capsicum > Capsicum annuum. Next base: position 117,696,707 of record NC_061115.1, on the reverse strand, counting down.
ATTCGATTTGGGTTGTTGTAGACCAGTTGACTAAATCAGCTTATTTTTTGCCAGTGCATTTGTCTGATACAGCTGAGGATTATGCTAGATTGTATATCCGTGAGTTAGTCAGGTTGCATGGAGTTCCTTTGGCTATCATCTCTGATAGGGGTACTCAGTTTACTTCCCAGTTTTGGAGGGTTTTTTAGAAGGATCTCGGTACCCAAGTTCTTCTAAGTTTTGCTTTTCATCCGTAGACCGTTGGTCAGGCTGAGAGGACTATTCAGACTTTGAAGGACATGTTGAGGGCATGTGCACTTGATTTCAAAGGTAGTTGGGATGAGCACTTGTCATTGATCGTATTTGCGTATAATAATAGTTTCCATGCTAGTATTCAGATGGCCCCATTTAAAGCTTTGTATGGGAGAAGATATAAATCGCCTATAGGTTGGTTTGAAGTAGGAGAAGTAGCTGTGATTAGGCCTGATGCTGTGTTTGAGGTTATGGAAAAAGTTAAGTTGATTCAAGAAAGATTCTAAACCACTCAAAGTCGTCAGAAGTCGTATGCGGATGTGAGAAGAAAAGATCTTGACTTTCATGTTAATGATTTGGTGTTCTTGAAGGTTTTACCCATGAAAGGGGTGAAGAGATTTGGGAAGAAGGGAAAACTTAGTCCTTGTTATGTTGGTCCATATAGGATTCTGAGCCTTTGGAATGTAGCATAAGAGGTGGAGTTACCCACGGTGTTGTCTAGCATTCATCTGGTATTTCATATTTCTATGCTTAAGAAGTGCATTGGTGATTCTGTCGTGGTTGATTCTTCCGAAATCTTAGATATTCAGGATAGCCTTTCATTTGAGGAGTTTTCGGTTGAGATTTTGGATTTTCAGATCCGTAGGCTAAGGAACAAAGAAGACCCTTTAGTTAAAGTGCTTTGGTGAAATAAATCTGTTGAGAGTGCTACTTGGGAAGCTGAAGCTGATATGTGAGCTAAGTACCCTCACCTCTTTTCTGTGAGTTCAGAGCGAGCAGAAGGTACTATTCTTTCTTAATTCCGCCCCCTTCTTATTAAAGGTTTAGCTGTGTGTCTGCTTCCATCACGAATTCATCCATTTTGTATAGTATACGAAGGTATAGAGTGAAGTAAGTCTTTTGAGTGAGTCGTTCCAGCTATATGTCCTCATTTTTCTCTTGTTCTTGGCCTATCTGGCAACATTCGAGGATGAATATTTCTAAGGAAGAGATATTGTAATACCCCGAGATTCTAACTAATAGTGCAACCATGACTCAAGCTTATAAGAAATAAATTATAGTGTTTTGGTTGTTTTCTGATTAAGGGTGATGTGTATTAAGGCGTTAAAGATGTCCTAACTATTGGGTGAAACAAAACATCCCTTACTGATTAAATTCTTGAGAAGGATTTTGGCATAGTAAACTTTAAATGAGTATATCTCTCATTATACTACGAATTATTGAGCTCATGACCTGCCAAAAGATAGATAATTGAATTAGATTTCTAATGGTACCAATTTCACCCAAATTCGATATCGGAGAAAAGAGTTATGCCCATTTTACTCCAGCATGTTAGGTTGGGAAACTGAGTGAAAACATTCGTGATAAGCAGTCACGAGCGTGACGACCTATCACCAATGTCGTCAGCCCAGGGTAGATTTCTCACCCCAGTGATGACATTTTGTGATAAGCCATCACGCCCGTGACGACCTATCACCAATGTCGTCAACCTTAGGCAGAAAATCAAAATTTTACCCTTTTGTGACAACATTTCGTGACGACTTATCACCGGCTTGACGGCTTGTCACGGATATCGTTAGCTATTTTTTTCCAGCAACTAAGGGATATTTTACAACGGTATTGTCGCCTTTTCCCATTTTTTGGAAGACTATAAATATGAGAAACCCCATCCAAACCCTAATTTCTCCATTTTCTCTTCCAATTCTTTAAAGAGAGTATAACTAGGGTTTCATCAAGAACTTTAACCTTATAAAAATCATCCATAAATTCTTTAAGATTCCTGTAAGAATTAAGTTCCTCAGAGTGTGGGCTTCAAGAATTATTTATTACAAGTGTGGATAGAGTTTCAAGCACTAGAGTTCATCCAATTTCAAAGATTAAGGTATGTGGAGTTTTGAACAAGAGCAATTCTTTCGTTCTTGTGCCCAAAGCTTTGATTTCTATCATGGATTTATATGATTTTGCAAGTGGGTTTATACCCAAATTACTTCATCATGAGATTATAAGAATATAAATTGTTCAAGCTTTGTTATACATGATTATTTTACTATTCCCAAGTTATGACTTGATATTTAATATTGTGAATTTCATATTTCTACCTAAGTTGATATTTCAAGTGCTTCCGAGATATGTGTCAAGATTTAAGCTTCATTATGACAAAATAAATTATTGAGTATATTGATTCATGAGATTGAGTTGTTACAATGAGTCTTGATATTTCTTTAAAGTTATTGATGTTGCATGATTTAATGAATTGATACATTTTGATATTGAGAAATATTGATTTGATTTGAGTTGAGTTAGGACTTCACCAATTGATTACAATTTGATAAATGAGAAAGAGATTTAATTTGGTCTTCATGATAGACCCTTGTGATGTTTATGGTGGATTTCCTAATGCGTTCTGAGCTTGTGTCTGGGATTATTATTTAGCATCGAGTGAAAAATATGGTATTTCTCTCAAAACTACGTGCCAACATAGGATTGATATTGTTAATTGTGGGCCAGAGGCCGAGTATGAGATGTTGATCACTAAATTTAGGTTGTACTCCCTTGCAAGAGTACGACGCTCCCGCCAATGTGGGGTTCTCTCCTTAGAAGGGCAAAATATTGGACTCCATATAGCTCACATGGTTTATGTCGGTTATATGAACCTCCCATGTCCATAAGAGTCGAGTTTCTTGTATTACAGAGTCACTTCGAGTCTTGAGTTGAAGAGTTGAGTCGTTTATGATGATTTATGAGGTTTTTATCATATGATTTATTTATGATGAGATCATGAAAAAGATGTGTCAATCTAACTCAAGCCAAGTGAGCCATCATTGTACATATGCATATTTTCATAAAATTGATGACGATATTTACATTGTTACATGCACCCTCACATACTCAGTACATTCCAAAGTGCTGACCCACATATTTTTCTATGGGCTACATTTTCTCAAATGTAGGTTCAGGTACTCAGCCACAGTCACGTTAGCGATATTCGGGTGCCTCTCCACGTCTCCTCAGTGGTGAGTCTGCATGGTTTGAGGACCGTGTCTGTATTTTGTGATACCACTTTGTTGTTATGGCTTTCAGTACTGTTTGAGTCAGTTGAGGGTTTGTCCCAATGTCTCCTTGATTATGATGTATAGAGGCTTTGTCAGACTAAAAGGTTGGTATGTACGGAATTTCAGTATTTTAAATTATACAGGTGAGGATGTCTCGCACCGTATTGGGGTGGGATGGATGAAGTGGAAACTCGAGTCGGGGGTGCTGTGTGATAAGAAGGTGCCGCCCAAGCTTAAAGGCAAATTCTACAGGGTGGTAGTCCGTCCGGCCTTGCTGTATGGAGCGGAGTGTTGGCCAGTTAAGAACTCCCACATCCAAAAAATGAAGGTGGCAGAAATGCGGATGTTGCGCTGGAAGTGTGGGCTGACTAGAGGGGATAGAGTTCGGAATGAGACTATTCGGGAGAAGGTTGGTGTGACTTCAGTGGAGTGCAAGATGCGGGAAGCACGATTGAGATGGTTCGAACACGTGAAAAGGAGGGGCATGGATGCCCCGGTCCGTAGGTGTGAGAGGCTAGCGTTGGATGGTTTTAGGCAGGGTAGGGGTAGGTCGAAGAAATACTGGGATGAGGTGATTAGGCGGGACATGGAACAATTACAACTCACCGAGGACATGACCCTAGATAGGAAGATCTGGAAGATGCGAATTACGGCAGAGGATTAGGGCCAGTTTGGGTCGCTAGTATAGGGAATTACTTGGTGGGGGTTTTATTCCTGTTATGATTCCATGTTCCGTGTTCCATGTTTTATTACGAATCTGTGTGCTTTCCTCTGCTTTCCTCTGTTTTATAATACTTATGGGTGCCGTATGTATGTTATGTAATATGCTTCTGTGCTTTACTATGTGTTTGTGTGGTATCTCGTGCCTTGAGCCAGGGGTCTTTCGGAAACAGCCTTTCTACTTCATCAGAGGTAGAGGTATGGACTGCGTACATCTTACCCCCCATACCCCACTAGGTGGGAATACACTGGGTTTGTTGTTGTTGTTGTTGTTGAATTATACAGGCGAGTTTCTTATCTTATTCCAGTACGTTCATGATATGTCATTCTCTCTTATTTTAGCATGACTATTGTCAAAATAAGTTATAGAAGTGATGACAGGCTTAGAGGGTTAGCTTGAGGTCGCGTGTGGCCTTAAGCACCGTGTGACATCTCAGGTTGGGATCTTGGGGCGTTACATTTTAATACATTACAAATTTTGTGGCATTTCATCTCATTAATTATCAGAGGGTATATTATAAAAGCAAAAAATAAATCTTGTCTATGAAAATTTTAGCCATAATTCAATATTTTCTCTTAAAAGAATTTGCTCTCTATACAAATAATATCATAGAGTATGTGATATTACATAATCAATTGAGAGCTTCAAAGAGGTAATTTATTATTACTATCCGGTGAAAGAAAATATTTCATGATATTGAAATATAGTAAATCTCAAAAAAATTTGTGGAATACAACAACTATTTATAAATTATTATCATTTGTTGCAAAGAAAAAAGACAGGCTATGAATAATGCGTATTCGCTTCTATTATATAAAGCAGAGACATTACTATCACTATTGCTCCTAAACAGACAAGTTGTCCAATAAGGAAAATATTTGAAGCTCAAAAAATGGTTGAGTACTGATGGAACATGAGTGGTGAAACATATTGATTTTGTGCAAAACTAAAGATTCAGTATCAAAAAGATTATGGATCTTTTCACTTGGTATATCCTAAGGTTACATTTAAGAAGCTATCACTATTAAATGGATTGATACCTAAATAATAATTCATCTTATGGTTCGAATGCACAGTAAATTATTTATGATAGGTATGATTAGTAGTGAGGCATTTAGGTAACCTAGGAATGTGTGATATTTAATCTAATGTTGTGGAGGCTCCGAGTCATTTGTATTTTGAACGCATATACTCAACATACATCTAACAGACCATGTTAAACTAGATATGAGATTAAAGAATTATTAGGCCTTGGAAAAATGAGTTATAACACCCCGTGTGTTTAAGGTTACTTCTTGTCCCTCGTTGAAGGTATATGAGCTTAAATTTAAGAGTTTTATTAATATTGCATATGTTTGAAAATATATATTCTATCCTAGTTCAACCATACACTTTGGACATGGCCAGCATCGAATGTCATTGCTGGCCTGATCAAAACTTTTACCTAACATGTGATATGAGTATTTCACTAGCATATGTGGAAGACATAAACAAAAACTTGGGAGATAACTTGAAAAGAAAATTTTATTCATTAATCAAAAAACTTAAAGCTTCATAATTATATTGAGATGAAGGTTAAACTGATGTATCACAAATCTGACAACTAACTAATAATGAAGCTTCTAAAAATATAATGTCTATCATGAATGACCTGACATATCTTTGTTAAGATAAATATATTATCATAGATCAATCTCCTAGAAAGTAGAAAGATATCATCAATAGATGAAGGCAAGGAACTTAATGATGCATCTAATCACGAGCTCTATGTAATGACCCTTCAGGTCATTTTTTGTATTTTTGCTAATTTTTATCATTTAGAGTTTTCCTGTAGATGTACCAAGTCACTCATGACTTGCTGGAATTGACAGTTCAATTACCGGGCAGTTCGCTTGATTTTTAGAGCCAATTTTCTATTTTGAAGTCTTTGTTGGTTCAAATTATCTACCGGGCAAAAACTTTAGTCAAACGACCATATATACTAATTCTGACCATTTCAGCAACTCTGGAACATCGATTTTAGGTTTGGTGGACCCTTGGTTTGAGTTCCGAGGCTTTCAAACTCATCTCGAGCTATCGACCAAAACTTTTAAAAAATGACAAGTGGGTGTGGGACACATTTTTCATCAAAATGAAAATTTTCCATTAAGTCCGAAACATTGAATTTGATAGGGTAACACAGTCTCTTTGCATATACAAGATTTTGAATAAAACCCGAGAAGTTGGCGGAGACTTAAAAAAAGTTTCAAGTCTCAGTCGGTGATGGTGCATTACTTAACTAATACATTTGATTGCTTAAGCAATTTGCCAAACCATAGAAAGTATCGCTTAAGCGACATATTTTGTAGCTTAAATGAATGGCTTGACAGTGTGCGCACTATAGTGTAAGCAATACTTATGTCGCATACGCGACAATTGCTCAGACGGTCAGTTATCATGTAAGCAATCTATTGAGCACTTAAGAGACAAGCGTGCCAGAGCATAAGTATCGCTTAAGCGATCCGAATTTTGCTCAAGCGATACCCATACATCTGGGAAGGGTATAACTACCCACTTAGCCTGATTTTTCACCATTTGCATCCATTTTCTAGAATCTTAAATCCCCAAAAGTGAGAGTTCTTTGGAGAATTAATTATGGGTGATTGTGGAGCTTTAGTATCATGAATTTATGTTATTTTCCATCAAATTTATGGTAAGATTCCATTATATTCATTTTTGACTTCTCCATACTTTTGCTAAAATTCCTAAAAGGTTGGTGTCTTGATTATAGCACCATTAGAGCTCAAAATTCACTCATTTTTTAGGATAAAGGTTCCTTGAGCATAAAGGGAATTGGTTTTGAATATGCAATTCTGCAAATGGTCCCCATATGAGATTTTTATGTAATTTTGGCCACGAAGTACAATAGTGCAATATGGGTATAATTGTTCTCATTTGGATGAGGAGATTATGATTTTGATAGCGTCGCACTTTGAGAAAGCTTCTCATAAAGGAAAATCGATAATTTAGCAAATTCTTCGGGCTTTTCTTCAGCTTTTAGGTAGGTTAGTTTTACCTTCATCATATATTTAGCTATTTCATAGTATGATTATGATAATATGCTAGATATAGGTTGGAATTTAGGTGTTAGAAGTATGAATGAGAATATTTGAAATAGTTGAACTGTTAAGGCTATCTTGAAATCATAAATTAGGAGTAGTTATCTTAATTACTCATGTCTTAGGTGAAAATGGCTTAGTTACTCATGTCGTGGCTCATGTTTAGAATGGAAATTCCTTAGTTACTCAAGCTTGGTAAAATGGCCTTAGTCATTCATATTTAGGGTGGAATTGGCCTTAGTTGCTTAAGTTAAGAGAAATTGCCTTAGTTATTATTATTTTGAATATGCAATTCTGCAAATGGTCCCCATATGAGATTTTTATGTAATTTTGGCCACGAAGTACAATAGTGCAATATGGGTATAATTGTTCTCATTTGGATGAGGAGATTATGATTTTGATAGCGTCGCACTTTGAGAAAGCTTCTCATAAAGGAAAATCGATAATTTAGCAAATTCTTCGGGCTTTTCTTCAGCTTTTAGGTAGGTTAGTTTTACCTTCATCATATATTTAGCTATTTCATAGTATGATTATGATAATATGCTAGATATAGGTTGGAATTTAGGTGTTAGAAGTATGAATGAGAATATTTGAAATAGTTGAACTGTTAAGGCTATCTTGAAATCATAAATTAGGAGTAGTTATCTTAATTACTCATGTCTTAGGTGAAAATGGCTTAGTTACTCATGTCGTGGCTCATGTTTAGAATGGAAATTCCTTAGTTACTCAAGCTTGGTAAAATGGCCTTAGTCATTCATATTTAGGGTGGAATTGGCCTTAGTTGCTTAAGTTAAGAGAAATTGCCTTAGTTATTATTATTTAGGTAGGATTGAATTAGTTGTTCATGTTTGGGAAGAATTACTATCTTAGGGATATTTATGGCTTACTTGACCTCTAGAAATGCACTTAGATATCTTAGCCTAGTCTGGGATAGAAGTTGCCTAAAATGGATTATGGGGATTAAAGTGTGGCTCTCCAGTCCACCTTAGGCCAAGACTTGTGTTAGCCTTGTAGACTTATTTACGCATGATATACCCTTATTAATTTTTGGTTTGACACTTGAGGAAATTGAATATATTTAATGAGTATGTTTGTTGGATATTAAAAGATTGATACTAATTTTAGGTATTGCTAATGATATTTCTTATATTCATGATTAATGATATGACTTATAAACATGATTAATGTCTTGTAAATATGATTAATGCCTTATAGATATGATTATTGATAAAACTTAAGGATATGGCTATTGATATGGCCTATGGGCATGATTATTGGCATGACTTATATATACAGTATTGGTATTATTTATGAGTGTGGTATCGATATGACTTATAGTTATGATTCTTAGTTTGGCATATAGATATGAGTAAAGAGGATGGCCTATAGTTTAAGTTTATCAGTATAGTCTACTGAGTTAGTTTATTGATATCGCTTATTGATCTGGTTCATTGTTATAATTTATAAATATGAGTTTCAGTTCAAGTCCGATAGTTCAGAATGATATTGATGATATGAGTTTTGATTTATGTCTGACAAACAATGATAAGGATGATAATATTATTGAGTTTTGGTTCCAGTTTGACATTAGGGATTTTGTATGAGACTATACGGTTAGAATAGATTCTTGGTTATGGCATGATAATTGATAACTTATGATTGTTCGGTTACTCAATTCTGCAGATTACACCCTCTAGGATAATGGGGGCCTATATTAGGTTATTTAATTTTCTGCACTTATTGGCTTATAGGGGTCAATCTTGTAGTTATAGTTGTTTGATCTTTATGTTACTATTTCATATGCATTTATTTATTTACGTTCAACAGTGTCGGAGCTTATTTCTAGGTTTGTCGTTTTTACCTTGACTTAGCTTATTCTATCTTGTATCTTATCGTATTTATATCATGATTTAGGTAAGCTAACCGATGATGCCCATTGAGTACCCATAGTTTTGGTACTCATACTATATTTCTGTACTCTTTTTGGTACAGATCTGAGTACTAGTTAGCGTCGCTGATTTGACGGTCGTGCAGAGTTGCTTTTAGAGATTGGGTAAGCTCTTAGAGTCAGAGTTACCCCTTTTTCCTTTAATTTATCTATATCTAGTCTTTCATTCTTGACATGAATTGTGTTTGACTATGTAGTACTCATAGTTTATTTGTAGCAGCTCTTGTATCGACATTATTGAGTCTTGGGATGATTTTAATTTTCTATCAATCTATTAGACCTTTATGACTGTATTATTGCTATTTAAGACTTTAATTGATAATTTTTAGCTTTTAGGTTATCTTTCACCAAGTTAGACCATTGTATCTAGCTCCTAGCTATGGTTCGGCTTACCCACTAGCAGGATAGAGTAGGTGTTATCATGACTCACAAATTGGGTCGTCAAAAATTAGTATCATAGCCTAGGTTTTTGCCGGTATTATTAGTACAAGAGAAAGGGTCAAGTAGAGTCCCATAAATCAAAATGATGATGTCTGTTTCTTATCTTTAGGATGCTATGGGACACTCTTAGGAGTTCTTTACTTCTTTTACTCATTTTATACTAAGAGTCTGAGCTGGTTTCTAAAGCATTAATTTAGTTTCAATCTTTTGCAGATGGCTAGGACACCTCCTACCGCTACATGAGATGACGATCTCAAGACCGAGCCTAGGGATTTTGTTTTTGTTCATGGATGATCGAGAGATCCTGGGTAGCCCAGGGATATGTCTCCAACTAGGGGATAAGATGGGGGCCTTCACCAGACCCTATTCCCGCCTTTGAGCAAGAAATTCTTTCTTCGCAGCCAGCGGTGGGCCATGGACCAACCCAGGATCCATTAAGATTCATTTCTTCTTTAGTGCTAAGGGTGATTTTTTCTAGCTTTTGGGATTAGCTGGTGGTCCACCATCTGATGGTATGCTGTATATAAATCAAAGTTGTACTGAGGCGGGGCCGCAACCTATAGTTATGGCTCCCAGAGTTTAGGTCCATTCTATGTTGGTAATTGCTAAGTCAGTAGTTACCCAACCTGCTATGTCTACCAAGGAGCAGAAGATGTTGAGTAAATTCTTGAAGTTGGCTCCGCCTAGGTTTTCTGGTGCACCGGGTAAAGATGTATATGAGTTCTTGATTACTTGTTAAGATAGGCTCTGTAATTTGGGCCTAGATGAGACGCGTGGTATGGATTACACTACCTTTTAGTTGGAATTGGCAGGTCGACATTGGTGGACAGGCCATCTTGATTCTAGGCCAGTTGGATCTTCCTTTTTGACATGGACCTAATTCTCCAAGATCTTCTTAGAGAAGTACATGCATTGCAATCTTATAAATTGTTTGATAGATTAATTTTTGAGGTTAGAGAAGGGCTCTGTGACTATTTTAGAGTATAAGGCTTGATTTTATGAGTTGGATAAATATGTTACTTTTATTCTGAATATTGAGTATGAGAGGGTTCGTTGCTTTATCCGAGGATTAACCCCAGTCGTGAAGCAATTATTCCTTCAGCTCAGAGTGTCCCACCTATTAGGGTAGGTCATACCCCAGCTAGAGATGGTATGCATGGTTGTAGAGGTAGTCCCCAGGGTGCTCGTAGAGGTTCTCAGGTAGGTAGGACTGGATGTTGATCAGGAGCCCAACCATGTGGCGGGCATGGTCAGTTGTATGCCGTACCTGCTAAACCCGAGGTTGAGTCTTTAGATGTTATCACAAGTATGATCACGGTATGCCATCAGTCGAATTTTTCTTTATTTGATCTGGGATCCACTTAATCTTATGTGTCTTTTTATTATGCTATATGGTTAGAGTTGTCTTGGGATTCATTATCCATGTTGTTATGTGTATCTACTCTTGTGGGTGATTCTTTAGTAGTGGTTTGGATTTTTAGATCACGTATTATGACTATTCAAGAGTTTGATACTTATATTGATCTCATTATATTAGACATGGTAGATTTTGACGTGATTCTGGGCATGGACTGGTTATACCACTATTAATTGGTATTGGTTTATTTTGCTAAGACCATTACCTTAGCCATGCCTGGCATCCCCTCGATCGTGTGGCAGGGAGTTGTTAGCCGCAAGTCGATGGGGATTATTTCTTATATTCATACTAGGAGGTTTATTTTAAGGGGTTACAAATCTTATATTGCTTATATTCATGATGTTAGATGGAAAGTCTATCACTTGACACTGTTCTTGCAGTTCGTAAGTTTCCTGATGTTTTCCCTACCAATCTACCTAGTCTTTCTCCTGAGCGTAGTATTGAGTTTATTATTGATCTTGAGTCGGGCACCCGACCTATTTCTGTGTCACCTTACCGTATAGCTCCTGTCGAGCTTAAAGATCTAAATTCTCAACTACAGGATTTTCTTGGTAAGGGTTTTATTTAGTTGAGTGTGTCTTCTTGGGGAGCTCCTGTATTGTTTGTGAAGAAGGATGGCTCCATGCGTATGTTTATTGATTATAGGAATCTTAATAAGGTGGCGGTGAAGAACCAGTATCTTATGCCTCGCATTGATGATTTGTTTGCCATCTTTAAGGAGCAACAGTGTTCTCTAAGATTGACTTGAGGTCCGGTTACCATCAGTTGAGAATTGGGGTTAGGATATCTTGAAGCCAACCTTTAGGACCCATTATGGTCATTATGAGTTTCTAGTGATGTCCTTTGGGTTGACTAAAACCCTAGCTGCATTTATAGATTTGATGATACATGTATTCAGGACTTATTTAGATTCTTTTATGATTGTTTTCATCATGACATCCTTGTATATTTGATGAGTAGAGAGGAGCATGTGAAAGATTTGAGAATTGTGCTTAAACCTTAATAGATCATCTGCTTTTTGGCAAGTTCTCTAAGTGTGAGTTTTGGGTTGAGTCAGTGACATTACTTGGACATGTGGTGTCTAAGGACGGGATTATAGTATACCCAATAAAAATCAAGGTCATTCATGATTGGGCCAGGCCTACATCTCCGACTGAGGTTTGTAGCTTTATTGGTTTGACTGATTGTTATAGATGCTTCATGAAGAGTTTTTCTACTATCGTAGCGCTGATGACCATATTGACTTGGAATGAGGTTCCTTTCTGATGGACCGAGGAGTATGAGTCGAGCTTTAGAAAGCTCAAGGTATTTCTCGCTTCAGCTCTTATTTTAGACCTTTTTGTTAAGGATGAGGGATTTATTGTGTATTATGATTATTTTGGTGTTGGTTTGGGTTGTGTATTGATGTAGTAGGGTCATGTTATTGCTTATTTGTCAAGGTAGTTGAAGTTTCACAAGCAAAACTACCCCACTCATGAGTTAGAGTTGGTGGTGGTAGTTTTTACGCTTAAGAGTTGGAGATATTATCTTTATGGTGTGCATTATGAGATATTTATGGATCATCGTAGTCTTTAGCTTTTTATGACCCAGAGAGAGCTTAAGTCTAAGCAGCATAGATGGATGTAGTTTCTTAAGGATTATGATATCTCTATCTTGTATCATCCAGGCAAGGGGAATGTGGTAGCGGACACCTTGAGATAGAAGGCAGTGAACATGTATATCTTGGCTTGTATTTCAGTTTCTCAGAGGCCGTTGACATGGGAAGTTTAATCCTTAGCCAACTTGATGGTGTGACTTGATATTTTACACCATATAAGGATTTTTGCTAGTGTTGAGGGGAGGTTCTTACAATTTGAACAGATTTGAGGTTGCCAGTTTAAGGATAATATACTTGTATCATTAGTGATCAGATATTGAGTGGTGAGTCTAAGAATGCTACTGTAGGTTCTGAGGGTGTTTTGAGATTTGATAGCCACATTTGTATTCTAAGGGTCGATGACTTGATTCAGTTGATTTTGCACGAATCTTACAACTCCAGCTATTCTATTCACCTAAGTACAACTAAGATGAATAGAGATTTGAGGCAACATTATTAGTGGAGTGGTACGAAAAGTAATGTGGTAGACTTTGTAGCTCGTTTCCAATATTGTCAACAGGTGAAGGCCGAGCATCAGAGACCTGGTGGTTTGATTCAAAGGTTACCCTTTCTCGAGTGGAAATAAGAGTGGATTACCATGAACTTTATTAGTGGTTTGCCTTGTACTTTCCATGGTTCCGATGGTATTTAGGTCATGGTGGATCAGTTGACCAAGTTGGCATATTTCATTCCTATTCAAATGTCCTTTAGCGCCGAGAGGTTGCCTCGTATCTACGTTGGTGAGATAGTCCATTTGCATGGTATGCCTATATATATCATTATAGACTGATGTTCAGTGTTCACTTTTAGCTTTTGGAGATCTTTTTAGGAGGAGTTGGGTACTTAGGTGGATCTTAGTATAGCCTTCCATCCTTAGATCGACGGATAGTTGGAGCAGACTATTCAGGTTTTTGAGGATATCCTTTGAGCCCGTGTTAAGGATTTTGGAGGTTAGTGGGAGTAACACTTGGGAGCAACACTTAGCCTTGGTAGAGATCGCATATAATAATAGTTACCATTCGAGTATTGAGATGGTGCCTTTTGAGGCTTTATATGGTAGGAGATGTCGTTCCCCGATTGATGGCTTGAAACTTATGAGATTAGGCCCCATTGTATTGACTTGCTTCAGGAATTATTGGATAGAGTCGGGGTGGTTCAGGTTAGGCTGATGGTAGCTCAGAGTATGCAGAAGTCTTATACAGATCATAGACTTCATGCCTTGAGATTTGGAGTTAGTGACTGCGCATTCCTTCGTGTATCGCCCATGTGTTGCGCCCAAGTAGTAAAATGGCCTTTAGAAAGCCATGTATCAATCCCATAGGGACTTGTTCTCAACAACTATCCTATTATAGTCTCACTACAAAGATTAAACAAGTGTTAAAGTAACCAATAAAGTTTGTTAATTAAAAGTAAACGATGTGGTAAAGTAAGGTTCTTGGACAATAATGGGGAGAATCCCAGGGTTAAGGCACTACGAACAGTCCTATTAGCTATACAATTTCATTGGTTTAGTCAATTATCTTAGTTGTTGATTCACGGGATTGATAACATGATAATAGTCTTTCGAACCTTTAATCAACTATCTAACTTAGCTTTACAACTACACTATTGAGTAAGGATGCAAGAACCAAATAAAACACCTTTGTATTTCTTCCCGTTTCTAAACCAAATAGGGTCAACTAGGTATATTCCTATCCTAAATGCAAATCGTAACTTCAACTCATTGAATGATAATGATCCCACCCCATGTATCCCATGTTCTATTCTATCGTTCCTCTTTTCGAGCTCAAAATAGAAAGATGCATTCATCCCAAGGGTCGTGAATCCAAATAATAGTTAAAACAAATATACATGAACACCTAATAATGATAGCAACATAAACCAACTTAATTATAAGCAAAAGTACTCATATTCATGGTCTTAACCCCAAATGAGGGTGTTTAGCCACTCATCGAATTACAAAGAATCATAATTATTGAATTCATATAAAAATCCAAAAGCAAATTAGAATAAGAGAATAAAAACCCTAAGATAATCCTTATCAAGTGTATTCCACTACCCCAAGGTCGTCCAAGATGTAAACAGAAAGATGGGAGTGTCTTATCTATAGTTGGAACAAGTTGGCCGATTTTGACACGCTAGCATGCCGCGCTATGACATTAGCGTGATAAGGGCATGGTATGTCCTTATCACAGATGCTCAATGGAATTTAAATGTTGTGGATTATTCCTAAGGGCGTGGCATACCCTTAATGTAGATATCCAAGGGTGTGGCACGCCTTTGTGCTTAAATTTTCCATATTTTGCTTATGCTTGCTCCATGCATTTGGTCTTTGGTTCCTTGTTTTGTGGGAGCTTTTCCCTTTGAAAAACTGCTTGTAGATCAACAAATTATCAAGTTAAACATCTCAGAAAGCTTCCTATAATATAAAACACCACGAATTAGATCTCATAACACAATAGAGTCCAACAAGATCAACTAGAATAACACATAGCTCAAGCTAAGAATACTTGTGTTCTCGTTTAAACTCTAAGTGAACATTTTACTTATAAACTTGTTTTGAACACACCTCAAACTTTATAAGCATGTATTTCAACTCTTAGATGCTTAATTATATGAATATTAACTCAATACGCACATGAGAAGTCCTCAAAACTATGCTAATTAAGGCTAGATAACAATATTTAGGTGCATAAATCCACCTAAGATCATCACCCCACTCTTAAAGCCTTGTTCGTCCTCGAACAACTCTTTACCTTAAGCATTATCTAAGGGAGACTTCAAAATTACTACAACAAGTAAAACATTCAAGCTAGTAGTACAATGACTACACAAATTGTAAGTTCTACACTCAACATGTATTATACAATTGAAAGCTCCTGAACATTACTTCAAAATATCCTAACCTCAAGAATTGACTCCACCAAGTTGGAAAACTCATGGATATTACATAATAAAAGAGATATTATAAGTCACCTACTATCATTAAACATATTTCCTCATCCCAAGACAAATTTACCCATATTTACTCACAGAGATGCAATTTACCACCAGAATACAAGAATGGATACAAGAATCAAATTACACTCACTCTCACAAAGAATTAACAAGTTACATAAGATGTACCATAGGCTTGACCTTAGTGTAGTACTATACTAATATCAGAATGTTAAGGCTTAAGATCAAATAGGACTTAAGGGCTTTAATGTAGGTCAAGGGACGGGTAGGAACTATTTTGGCTAGTAATAGTGACTATCTTCCCTAAGTGCTTTAATATATCACATTCAACATTGCTCTCTAAATAACCAAACTTTCACCACCTTTACCTTTACACATCTACTTTGTTTTGCTCCATCTCTTTAAGTTGATTCACCTATATTAAGGAGGGAGTATCCTCTATCAACATATAATTCAACTTTAATCAATTTTTCTCTTTTCATTACATTACTCCCACCCACAACACATCAACTTTCTTAACACCAATAGCTATTACTTTGGGGCTTCACTTTCACCTTCTTTCCTTCTTACTTTTACACACTCCTTAACCATATTAATTTTTCACTAAAGCAGGTAAGGCTTTGGATTAAATTATGGTCAATCAAATAAGGGAAACGGGCTACATATGAAGCTACTAACGAAATAGGCTAAGGCTTAACACGTATGACTAAGATTATGCACAAGGGTACAGAAAAACTTATATTATCTCCTAAACTCACATTCTTTATTTTGCTTTACACACTTACTAGGCAAGTTTCAGTCATCACAATGCAACAAGGAATACAACAAAAGCGCACATCATACATGGCACATGGACAACTCAAGTAGGATCATTGTAGACTAGACCAAATAATAGCATGAATTCAAAATTAAGCCAATATTGCAAAAGAGTCATAAACATGAGCCTAGGAGTCTCAAAAGTAGTCATCAACACAATCAAAGTGTTTTCATATTCAAAACCACTTGCATTATGTAATCATACATAACACATAGCAAGAACATCTCGCTTATACCTAACACAAAAATTTAAAATTTACTCCTAAAAATTAAAAAGGGATATTGGATTCAAAGGGTGTCCCCTTAGAAACGAACTGAAATAAACAATCAAGGGATGAGTGAAGAACGCACCTACTAGACTGACACCAAGTAGTAAAACTAAAGACAAACCAAGAGAATTTTTTTTTTAAATTTTTTTCAAATTTAGTAAAAAACTAGAAAACAACTAAGAATTAAAATCCTATAACAACACTTCACCCAAAACCATGAGAATTTTCACGACCCATACATATAACAGACTTTGTCCCAAAAGTAGAGATAGAAATACTCCCTGAGGCCTATAGGCCTAGCTAGTATCATTTTTTAACATCAAGTGGGTTCGAGGGGACCCAACACCCAATTTTTGCCTTGCTCCTTAGGTTGGGTCTCTGGTACTCAGACTTTCCTTCAACCTACGACACAACAAAAACAAAAACAAAAGTGAAATAAAACTAAAATACAAAAATAAAATACCTAACTTATCTTGGGTTTCCTCCTAAGCATCACCTGATTTAGTGTCGTAGGACAACCCACATCACTATATGAACCATTTTTCTTCATCCTCTTTCTCCTACTTAAAGTTCATCTTCTTATTTTTTTTCGACCTCTTAAGTGTGTACTTTCAAGTCCCTCATCTTTTTCAACATTCGCCTTTTCAGGTTCCTTCTCAATTTTTTAAACTTCGGGCTTAAGTGGTGGTTTGGGCAACTCTATAAGAGAGTTCGAAGTGGTCATTGGTGGTTTGCACTCCACCACCCACACTCATCCACTTCTATAGTTATGATTATGCATAAGTCTTTATAGTGCGAAGGTGGATTGATTGGTTTATATGCTTTAAAAACCACATATTTATCATCCACTATCATCTTGAGAGTGCCCTCTTTTACATCAATCGGTGCTTCTCACATTGCCAAGAATGGGCGTCCTAATATGATAGACACCCAATCATCTGCATCATAATCAAGAACAATAAAGTCAGCAAGGATAATAAACATACCAACCTTAATGAACATGTCCTTAATGATTCTATTGGGATGAGATTTGGCTCTGTCCACTACTTGAAGCACCACAGAACATGGCCTCGATTTTCCCAAACCAAGAATATTGAACACTAACATGGGCATCATGGTTATAATTTCCCCTAAATCACTCAAGGGATGGACCAAATCATTATCACTGATTTGTATGAGGATGGTGAAATTCCCTGGGTCCTTCAGTTTCTTGGGCATCTTACTCATTACCACTGAACTACACTCCTCAGTAAGTTCCACTGTATCAATGTCTTGGAGCTTTGTCTTATTAGTTACCATATCTTTCAAGTACTTAGCGTACTTAGGCACACATTGCAAAATATATCACAAATGAATATTAATGTGAATTTCTCTAAACATGTCAAAGAACTTCTTAAAACATGCATCCTCCTTGGCCTTTTGAGCCTTTAAGGATATGGTGGTTGTGATCTTTAAGTTACATTCTCAAAAACTTTTGTTTTTGGGTACATAGATTTCCCTACATTTTTAGCATCTTTAATTTTAACTTGCTTCTTCTCTACTATTGTGGGACCAACTCTGCCCGAACCTCCTTATCTTTTTTAGGAAGACTGTCAATAAGATCTCTACCACTCCTCAAGGTGATTACCATAACCTGTTTTATAGTTTCTATGACACTTGGCACTACATCTTGGGGCCTGGTGTTCCGTGCCTGAGACAGCTACCCCAACCGTACCTCTAAATTCTTTTGAGCAAGCTATTGATTCTTTATCTCAACAATAATTTTTTCTTTATTGGACATGATCTTCTTTAACATCTCTTCAATATTACTAGCCTGTGTTTGCTGCTGCTGCTGAAACTGCTGAGTTTGATCCCCCTTATGCATAATTGAGATGACTTTGCCACATGTGGTTATAAGCATTACCATAATTTTTCTTTTGTGCATTGCTTACACAGTTTTAAGACTCTAGATTTGCTTCACACAAGTTTGTAGAGTAACCATTGTTTCCACAAATCTCACACCAAAATGGGACCTGCTGAATTGCATTCACCTGAGCTTGAGACTAATTCACACCCAATTTGCTAAACTATGTCATCGTCTAATTCTGAAGAGCTGACAATTGGACGGCTAAGGCTATAAAACTATCAATTTCAATTATACTCGTATGCTTTTTTACTATGCCCCTAGAGATGTCACCATGTCGTTCAGGATTACCTTGTGCAATTCGGTCAGCAAGGTAGATAGCTCATCACATTTTTTCTCCAATGCTTGACCATCTATAGTTGAATCTCAATAAATCTTTATCTTATGGTCAAGAACTTCTACAAAAGTATGAGCTAATACCTTATTGGATTGTTCTTGATATGGATATTCCTTGGGGAAAAATATAAAGCTCTCACATTCATGATATAGGTTTTCATCCGGCTTCTGCTTGAAACTAAAAATTTTACTATGCAGCCTTGCAGTCTTGTCGTATGGGAAAAAACAGATAAGGAACTTCTTTGCTAGATTATTTCTTGTAGTGATGGAACTTTCTGGCTCTGCATTTAGCCACTTTTTTGCTTCTCCCAAAAGTAAGAAGGGGAAGAGTGTGAGCCTCACATAATCTATAGAGATTCTAATAGGAATGGATGTGTCACTTATCTTTAATAAATTTTGCAAACGGACCTATGGATCCTCACGTGACAAGCCAATAAACTACCCATTGTGAAAAATCTATACCATGTTCTACTTTAGCTTAAATCTACCTCTAGGTATTGGTCTACAGATAGCAAGGTAATATTTGTTGTGAGTGGGATTGCCACGTTGCGAACTGTCCTGCAGGCTGGTGGATCTTCAACCGTAGGTGCAGGAATAGCTTCCTCTTATTGATTCTATGGTATCCGATAGAGAAGTAATGCTCTCTCCTCAGCAGGTGTAAGTGTTACTCAGGTTTGGGATATGGGTCAACTAAATTTCTTTTCCTTGCCAGCTTACATGCTTATCAGAACTGAACTTGAAAATTCAGAAGCTATGATCAAGTAGTTAGCACTTAAGAAATCATCAAACAAAACTAAAACAAAAATCATGGCCAATTTACAAGTCCTGGACAATGGCGCCAAAAATTTGTTGCACCTAAGCGTGCCGCAACATGGTCCACCAAGTAGTAAAATGGCCTATAGAAAGCCAAGTAACGATCCTACAAGGACTTGTGCTGAATAACTATCTTATTATAATCTCTCTATGAATATTAAACAAGTGCTAAAGTAACCATTAAGGTTTGTAAAATTGAAAACTAAAAGTAAAAGTGAACAATGCGGAAAAGTAAGGTTCTTGGACAATAATGGGAAAACCTAGGTTTAAGTCACTACGAACAATCCTACTTATCTATACAACTTCATTGGTTTTGTCAATTATCTTAGTTGTTGATCCACAAGGTTGATAACATGTTAAGGTCTGCTGAGAACTATCTAACTTAGCCTTACAACTATATTATTGAGCAAGGATGCAATAACAAACTAAAAGTCTTTGTATTTCTTGTTGTTTATAAACCAAATAGGGACAACTAGGTATATTCCTATCCTAAATACAAATCATAACTTCAATTCATTGTATGATAATGATCCCATCCCATCTATCCCACGTTTTATTTTATCTTTCCTCCTTCCGGGCTCATGATTGAAAGATGCATTTATTCTAAGGGCTGCTAATTCATAAAATAATTAAAATAAGGATATATGAACAACCAATAATTATAGTGACATAAACCAACTTAATTATAAAAAAAAAAATACCCATGTTCTTGGCCTTAACTCCAGCAGATGAGAGTGTTTAGCCACTATGGAATTACAAAGAATCATAATAATTAAATTTATGTAAAAATTAAAAAATAAACTAATAGGAAGGAATAAAAACCCTAAGAGAAGACTCCCCAAGTGTATTCCACTACCCCAAGGTCGTCCAATATATTTACAAAAAGATCGGAGTATCCTATTTATGGTTGGAACAAGTTGGCCGATTTTGATATACTAGCGTGCCACGCTATGACATTGACGCGATAAGGGAGTGTCACACCCTTATCGTAGATGATCATTGGAATTTGCATGTTTTGGATTATGTCCAAGGGTGTGGCATGCCCTTAATGCAGAGATCCAAGGGCATGGCATACCCTTGTGTTCAACTTTTTCCAGATTTTACTCATGCTTGATCCACGCACTTGGCCTTTAGTTACTTTCTTAATGGTAGATTTTCCTCCTGAAAAACTGCTTGTATATCATCACATTAGCCATTTTAACATCTCACCAGGCTTCCTATAACATAAAGCACCACAAATTAGAGCTTATTACGCAGTAGAGTCCAACAAGATCAACTAAAATAACACATAGCTCAAGCTAAGAATACTAGTGTTCTCTTTTAAACTCTAAGTGAACATTTTACTTCTAAAATTTTTTTAAACACACCCCAAAATTTATAAAAATGTAGTTCAACTCTTAGATGCTTAATTATATGAATATTAACTCAACAAACCCATGAGAAGTCCTCAAAACTATGATAATTAAGGCTAGATAACAATATCGCATAAATCCACCTTAGATTACCATGAAGGGTGTGATGTGGTTCGAGAGGAAAGGTGAGCTCAGACCAAAATATATTAGACCCTTTAAGATTCTACACATGGTTGGTGAGGTGGCTTATGAGTTAGCCTTACCCTTAGGTTTTGCTGCTATATATCTGGTTTTACATGTTTTTATGTTGCTATGATACATTCCTAACCCGTCTCATGTGCTTAGATAGGAATCACTTCAGTTGGATGAGTGGTTGACCTTTGTGGAAGAGCATGTGCCCATTTTTGCTAGTGATGTCAAGCAGTTGCATACAAGAGAGATTCCAGTAGTTAAGGTTTAGTGGAGGCAACTCCCAGTAGAAAAGGCTACTTGAGAGATCAAGAACGAGATACGAGCCCAGTATCCTTACATGTTTGAGGCTCTGGGTATATCCTAGTCCTTTATTTTTGTGGATGAAAGTTCTTTTAGTGGTGGATATTATAATAACCCTCCAGGTCATTTTCTGTATTATTTCTTATTTTCATTATTTAGTTCATGACTTGTTGGAACTGACAGTTCGGTTATAGGGCAGTTCATTTGTTTTTTAGAGCCAATTCCCTATTTTGAAGCTTTCATTGGTTCAAATTAGCTACCGGGCGACAACTTTAGTCAAATGGCCTTGTATTATAATTTTGACTGATTCAATAGCTTTGGATCAATGATTTTAGGTTGGATGGACCCTTGGTTTGGGTCTCGAGGCTCCTAGACTTATCTTGGGTTATTGGTCAAAATTTAAGAAAAAGGGCAAGTGGGTGAGGGACCAAATTTTCATCAAAATAACCTTGGATAGAAATTTTGATAGCGCTATTGAGTTTGAAACATCAACTTTTATTAGGTAGCATAGTCGATTTGCGTATACGAGATTTCAGATGAATTTCGAGGGGTTGGCGGGCTGGTGCTAGTTTATCGCTTAAGTGACGCCTCTAGCGATTTGCCAAACCCCAGCAAGTGTCGCTTAAGCGAGTGGCTTGACAATGTGGGCACAATCGCGTAAGCAACATTTATGTCGCATACGCAATAACTGCTTAGGCAGCCAGATATGACATAAGCAATCTACTGATCGCGAAAGCAACAGGTGTGCCAGAGCATACGTCTTGCTTAAGCGACCTAAAGTTTGCTTAAGCAATACCCGTGCACCTGGGAAGGGTATAAATCCTACTTAGACAAATTTTTCACCATTTCCATCCACTCTCTAAAATCTTAAACCCTAAAAAGTGGGAGTTATTGGGAGAATTATTTATGGGTGATTGTGGAGATTTAGAATCATTAATTTATGCAATTTTCCATTGAATATGCGGTAAGATTTCATTATTTTCATGGTTAAATTCTCCATACTTTTGCTAAAATCTCTAAAGGCTTGGTTGTTTTATTATAACACTATTATAGCTCAGAATTCACCCATTTTTAGGGTAAAGGTTCCTTGACCATAGAGAGACATTGTGTTGGTTTCGAATGTGCGGTTTATAAATGAGCCCCACATGAGATTTTTATGTACTTTTGGACCAAATCACAATAGTGCAATATGGGTATCATTGTTCTCATTTTGATGAGTAGATTATGGTTTTGATAGCGTGGAACCCAGTGGAAACTTCTTGGAAAGGAAAATTGATGGTTTAGTAGATTCATCAGGCTTTTCTTCAGTGTCCAAGTAGGCTAGGTTTACCTTCTTCACAGATTAAGCTTTTTCATTGTATGATTATGATTGCATGCTAGATATATATTGAAATTCAGGTGTTGGAAGTATGAATGAGAATACTTAAATAGTTGAGCCATTTAGGCTATCTTGAAATTGTAAATTAGGAGTAATTAGCTTAGCTACTCATATCTTAGGTGAAAGTGGCTTTGTGGATCATGTTTAAAATGGGAATGCCTTAGTTACTCATGCTAGGTGAAGTTGCCTTAGTCATTCATGTTTAGGGTGGAATTGGCCTTAGTTGTTTAAGTTATGAGAAATTGTCTTAGTTGTTATTATTTTTTGTGGGATTGACTTAGTTCTTCATGTTTGGGAAGAATTACTATCTTAGGGCTATTTATGGCTTACTCGACATTAGAAATTAACTTAGATACCTTAGCCTAGTCTAGGGTAGAAGTTGCCTAAAATGGATTTCGGGAATTAGATTGGGCCTCTCCGGCCTACCATATGCCAACACTTGTGTTAGCCTTGTAGACTTATTTGCGTATGATATACCTTTACTAATGTTTAGTTTGTCACTTGAGGAGGTTGAGTATATTCAATGAGTATGTTAGTTGGATATTGAAAGATTGATGCTAATTCTAGGTATTGCAAATGATATTGCTTATATTCATGATTAATGATATGGCTTATAGATATGGTTAATGTCTTGTAGATATGATTATGGCTTATAGATATGGTTAATGGCTTATCATACCATCAATATCATTATTAATATCATAGCAATATTCGGACTTGAACCATTAATTATATAATCAATATCATGATAATCTTTTGGACTTGAACTGGGTATATATGTCATCAATTTCATTATAAATATTTTGGACTTGAACTGATAAGTATATTTAAATATTTTTATCAATATCCGGAATCGAATCAGTAAGTATATTATTAATATTATAATCAATATCCAGGCTCGAATCGGTAAGTATTTCATTAATATTATAATCAATATCCAGACTCAAACCGATAATCGTATATTTAATATCATAAGCAATTGCATAATCAATAACATAATCACTAGCATAACAATAAGACTTAACTCTCAATATTTAACCCATCTTCACCCTCAAGTGCTAAAGTTTCTCAATATTACCTCAATAAGCAAATCTCAGGATGTACAATAGGCATAAAAAGGGGTTTTAATAGCTAACACAATTCTTGGCCTATGGCGGGTCAAGGGCCCACTTCTAAATCCCCAAAATTCACTACTAGACAAACTCTACCCCACACTAAGCTAAGGTATCTAAATCCACTTTAAGATATCAAACAAGCTTTAATTATCCCTAAGATGGAAATTCTACTCATAATATAAGCAACTAAGCCACAACACCTTAATTATGGTTTTCGGATAGCCTAAAAGTTCTAACTAACCCAAGTATTGCAAATCTAATCACCAAAACCTAAAACCCATCTCAAATCTAACATAATATCATAAACAAACTATGACATAGCTCAATCTTGGAAGGAAAAAAACCTAGTATACTTGGATGCTAAAGAAATCTTGACGAAAACACTAAATCACCGAATTTCCCTTCGAGAAGCTTCTACAAGATGCCAAGCTATTAAAATCACAATCTACTCATCAACACGAGAATAATGATACTTATATTGTACTTTTGTGCTTTGGGTCCAAAAATCATACCAAAATCCCATATAGGTTCCGTCTACAGAAATCACATTTTCAAAGCCAACCCAATATTCCCTCATGCTCAAGGAGTAATTACCCTAAAAGTGGGTACAATCTGAGATATATTGGTGCCAAAATCAATTCACCAAGATTTTGGGAATTTAGGGAAGAAAAGAGGAAAACTAACCATGAAAATAGAGGAATCTTACCTTAAATCCAAAGGAAAATCATGTAATAATCGTTACCCAAGCTCCCAAATCACCTATGAGCTCTAATCCCAAGGTTATCCACTCTTTAGGTTTTAAGTATAAAGGTAATCGATGAAGAAATGGGCAAAACGAGCTGAAAAGGTCTATTTTATACCTATCCCAGGTATTTGGGTGTCGTTATCATAACTCGGGGCTCATGATCTCCACATCTGGTGGATGCCCTAGCGAGTCGCTATCACGACATAGGCACCACAATCGTAGGATTTTGGTGGCCTACAAAGGGAGTCGCGATCGCTCCCTTTTGGATCGCTATTAGCAATGGTACCAGATACAGTTGAGACTTGAAAGTCTCCGCAACCCCTCGAGATTCATTCAGAATCCTATATATGAAAATAGACTATGCTACCCTACCAAATTTGACATTCTAGACTCAAAAGCACAGTCAAAATTCCATTCGAGGTTATTTTGACTAAACATAGGTCCCATACCCATATTTCATTTTCTTAACTTTCTGACCAATAGGTCGAAATGAGCCCGAGTGCCTTAGGACCCAAACCAAGATTCCTCCTAACCTAAAATAATCATTTATGAGTTGTTGGAATAGTTAGAATTGGCATCCGAGGTCATTTTACTGAAGCTTTCACACAATAGCCAATTCAAACCCGCGAAGACTTCAAATTAGGGAATTGACTCTAAAAGCCAAACAAACTGCCCGATAACCAAACTGTTAGTTTTAGCAAGTCACAAGTAGCAAGTCATAAATGACTTGGGGTAGTTATAGGAAATCCTTAATAACAAAAATAAGCTTAAATACAGAAAATGGCCTGAAGGGTCATTACAATATCCACTACTAAAAGGATATTTGTCTACGAAATTCATGGATTAGGATGTACCTGAAGTTTCAATAGGTGAGGATACTGGGTCCGTATCTTTCTCTCATTCTCCCAAGTAGCCTCTTCTACTGGGTAGTACCTCCACAGAAGCTTAACGATTGGAATCACCCTCGTGCGCAAGCGCCTAACTTCACTAGTCAAAATGAGCATAGTATCCTTCACGAAGGTCAACCACTCCTCCAATTGGACTGAATCCTATCTAAGCATAAGATGGATCTGGAATGTATCACTAAAACATGGAAAATCAGATAAAAAACAGCAAGATCTGGGGTAAGGCTAACTCATAAGCCACCTCACCGACTGTATAAATGTGATACCCTGAGTTTTTCCCGTTAAATATTTTGCTCCCAAATATGTCGAGTCGTTAAATCCTTTTTATCTTGCCAAGAGAAGCTTAACACTCTAAAAAAAATTGCTAAGTGTTGAAACTTTCTCATTTAGACCTCTGATTTTTGGGTATTTATTTGATGATTTTTCTGATATCCGTTTTTTGATTTTCAAGTTGCGTTGCGATGGAGAAAGGTCGTAATACATCTTGAGTGATTTTCAAAATTTTTGGAGTAGCATAAGGGCACGTTTGGGTGCCCAAAACAATGGCACCATGCGATTAGCATGCTTCAAAAATTTTCAGCATTTCAGTGCCAACTTCAAACGATCATCACTTCCTGAATATAAAGAACTGGGAGATTTGATATATATCAAATGAAATATCTTTGAGTCTTCTTTTCAATGCAATTGGTTTCACCCCATTCCAACATCAGAGTAATAAGTTACGATTAATTTATTTCAGCATGTCAAATCAGTAACTGAGGGACAGATTTGATTTGGGTCAACTTCAGTCGATCATAACTCCTTATATATGACGAATTGGGTGGCCTACCATACATAAAATTAAAGATCTTTGAGTTATATTTCCAACGATATAAATTTCACAAAAATCCAATACCCAAACGAGGAGTTATCCAGTTTTTCGTGGCCAAGGTACGCAGGATTTTTCTGCCATTTTTCAATTTCCTTAGGGGCAATCCAGTCATTTCACCCTTGCCCCATTTTGTGTAAATAAGCATAAAAACTAATTTTGGGCATCAAAGTCTGTTATTTTCAAAAAAAAAATTCCAAGAAAGAAACCCTAAACCTATAAATTCCCCTTCTTAAATCTTCCAATTCCACCATGGAAATTCTAAATTAATCCGATAAATAAAGTCCCCGTTTCGAGCTCTTCGAGATGCACCAATCAATTTTGTAAATAGTGTTCCGAGGCAAGAATTCATTCCAATCTTTAATTTTAAGGTATGTGGGATTTGAACAAGATTATCCTTTCGATCTTGTGCCCGGTATTTTTGTTGAATTACATTGACATGAGATTTTACATGTTTTACCATGAATTAAAAATATGGTTTTATATCTTATATTATTATCCATGAGCTATGGGATTATGTCATCCGATATGTGTATAATGTTGAGATGAAATTATGTCTAAAAAGTATTTGATTATGAGAGTATGATGATTTAATTTGTTAAGCCTTGATTTATACTATCATTCCACTATTTTCTTATTATGAATTTATAATTGATATAGAAAATTATATATCCTTACTATAGGTTGATGTCTCAAGTACCTTTAAATGAGAGTTGGATGGAAAATTGAGAAATGTTGATATTGAAGTTGCAATGAGTCTTGGTATTTTCCGGATGGTTTTGATGAGTTAAATTATTGAAAATATTATGTATTGAGTCTTCATATCCTTGTCCAAATGTCGAGTTGGTTATGGTTCAATGCATTGATACCTTGTTGATGTTGAGGAAGATTAAAATGTTTTGAGCTAAAATATGTTGAGTTAGGAATCCACAAATTGATATGATTTGATAAATGAGAAAAAGATTTGATTTGGTCTTTATGATAGACCCTTGTGATGTTATGGTGGAATTTCTAATGCGTTCTGAGCTTGTCGGAGAGTAGTACTTAGCACCGAGAGGGAAATTTGATATTTCCCCAAATCTATGTGCCACCGTAGGGTTGTTTGATGATGATATTATTGGCCAGAGAGCCCGATTGTGATTATTGTAGTTTTAAGGTCGTACTCCTTGGCAAAGAGTATGACGCTCCCGCCAATGGGGGTTTCAAATGTTAGTATTCCACATAGCTCACGTGGGGTTGTCGGTTATAGGAAACTCCCGTGTCCATAAGATTAAGTTTCTTGAATTACCGAGTCACTTCGAGATTTGAGTCAAAGAGTTGAGATGTTTATGATGTTTTATGGTCATTTATGATGATTTATAATTACCTATGATGATTTTTGACGATATGATAATTTATGATGATTTAGGATGATTTATCATAATTTATGATTTATAATGATTTACGTGGATTTCAAGATTTTATCATATGAACTGTTTATTATGAAATTACAAAAAGTATGATTTGATATAACTCAAGCCAAGTGAGTCATCATTGTCTGTATGCATGTTTTCATGAAATTAATTATACTATTTATATTGTTGTATGCACCCCCACATACTCAGTACATTTTAAAGTGCTGGCCCACATATTTCTATGGGCTACATTCTTACCAAAATATAGGTACAAGCTGTAGCACACATATCATGTTCAGCTAGGTCGTAGCTCTCGATCGACAGGTGATTAGTCTTTTTGATTCAGGGACTTGAGTTGTTCAGATTTGAGGTATATTGTATTTTCTGTATTCAGTCGTATTGAGTAGGGGTAGTTGGGAGTCATGACCCGGCTATCTTTGGTCAATGCTAGTAGAGGCTTCATAGACAGTCACTAGTAGTCAGTGTATTCAGTTTCAGATTTATATATATATGAGCAGAATTGCGACCGTGTAAATTTACTTTTATATTGGTCAGACTAAGTTATGGGTTGTTTCCGCATTATTCTTTCTATTTAATGTATTTTATTCAGTTGCTTTGGGTTATGCCAAATGAAGGGTTAGCTTGGGGTCACTTGTGACCTTAAGCACCGTGTGACGTCTTGGGATCCGATTTTGAGGCGTTACAAGCTTGGTATCAGAGCACAGAGTTCAAGTGTCCTAGGGTGTCTATGAAGCCCTGTCTAGTAGAGTCTTGCGGACCGGTACGGAGATGTCTGTACTTTTCTTTGAGAGGCTACGAGGCATTTAGGAAAATGTTCCCTTTCTTTCAAGTCGTAGATCGTGCTATGGAAAGGTTCCTTAAGAAATTCATACGGGTTCATATCTTGCATAAATTGAACCATTTCGCCTTGTTCTAAAATACCGGATATAGTCAAGCGTAAATCCTTATAGATCGTGCTTTCTTAGATAATCTCCTCTGATATTACGGGCTTGTAAGTGAGCTAGAAAAAAAAATTTCATTAGTGCTCTTGAGTTCCAAAAAATTGAGGTGTCATATGTACGTTCTTAAAGGTTGTGCATTAAGCCTATGTCGGAAGTGTTTTTGGATATCTCCCTAGAATTCATGATGTGATTTCGTATTTTCCTTATCCATGTACTAATATTGAGACAGGGTGATTAACTAGTTCCAATTTTCTCTCTTGATTATATTCCTGGTCTTACTAGCAAAGGTCCATTGCTTTCAAGATGTACCCTCATCCCTCTTGAGTCGTTTAGTTGAGGTAAAACGAGACACAAATTCTCAGATCCTTGATTCTAGTGTACCAGGCTTTTATTTCTTGAAAATATTTTGATGAAAACTTGAAGTCTAGTGAAGCCGTGTGGGGCTTATTTCGATTCACTAGCATAATTGTTTTAATATTTATTTTCTTTTTCAAAATGCAAAACCAAAGTCTAGTGAAGCCGCGTGAGACCTGTTTCGATTCACTAGCAGCTGGTTGTTTACTCTGTTGTTCTTGCATTGGTTGGAAACGTGGTGGAAGGCGGTGTTAATAAATTATTATGGCATAGGCCATGGAATTGTGGATGATTATTGTCGTTATGAGGTTTTGGTGGACTAGTATGTTTGGGGTGTTTGATAGATGGAAATGGTTGTTGAGATTGTTGTTAATCGTAGTCAGAGTGAGTTGTTAAGTTTGTATAGCGGGTGATGAGAAAAATGAATTTAATGATTGAATTACTACGATGTTAGTGATAGGGAGGAGATTTAGTAGGTTTGAACCGTATGTACGAGAGCTTAAGTCTATTTGTTTGTAATCAAGTGTGACATTGTGTGTTGAGGTAGTAGTATGCTCAAGGTGTTATGGGGATTTTTTTTAAGTTATTAAATGTTAAGCGGTTAATGTTATCCTTGATCGGGTAAGTATGAATGAGGATATGTGGTATACGATGTAATTGTGAGTTAACTTAGGCATTAGAGGTTGACCAGGGTGTTAGTTTGAGATGTGATGTTAGTAAAGCACGAAGAAGTTAGTATGGTTTAGTGAAGGTTTGATGTATCTATGGTAAGTGCTAGAATCTAAGCTGCGGAGTACATGAATTGTTGTATGATAACTTTTGAAGTTGTCTAAGTTGGTGGGTATTTGAGAGTTATGTTAAGAATGAGTTTGCGCTCACGGGTGTCGTTATGCGGGTTAAGTTATGGATCTTGTGTATGGGTATATCTGGAGACCTGGAGTAAAGCGAATGTCGTGGACTAGAGTTTGTATGGTGATTCATTGCGGAGTGTTGGCTTAAGTCTAAGGGGGAGATAGTAGAAAAAAATTAACTAAGTTAAGATTGCGGGATTCAGGTATGTGTATCGGTGGGTTGTAAGTTGGTGGTGAGAAGTAGTGGTGTTGATCCTATTTTATCCCAGCCTTTTTCATGACTTCGATATTTTCTCATGCCTTATGTTTCATTCCCCCGATCATAATACCAACCATATCTAGCTTAATCAAATCAGGACATATGACCCGATAAAGAATAG
This sequence comes from Capsicum annuum, assembly GCF_002878395.1. Lineage (NCBI taxonomy): Eukaryota > Viridiplantae > Streptophyta > Magnoliopsida > Solanales > Solanaceae > Capsicum > Capsicum annuum. The sequence goes on along the minus strand of NC_061115.1, from coordinate 117,666,271 downwards.
TGACAAGACACTTCTTATACACTCGTTTAGCAATAACAGATTCTCCTACTGGGGTAGAAAGAAGAATAGGCTCAGGAATCCGTTCAGGGTCTATTTCAAAATTTACAGCAACCAGAGGTGTCACATAAGAGAAACTCGAACCGAGGTTCATCAATACATACACATCAAAATGAAATACACAGAGCATACCGGTGACAACATCTGGAGAGTCATCCTGCTCCTGGCGAGGTGGTATGGCATAGAAGCGATTCTGGCGTGAACCGCCAGCAGTACTAGAAGAGGTGCCCTGAGGAGGAACTGGGCGGGCTACGGGAGCGGGGGCACTGGTAGCCTGACTCTGGGGATGAGCATCTCGACTTCCCTATCTAACATACGGATAATCTCTAAGTCGATGGCCCAACTTACCACAACCAAAGCAACCCTTCTGATCAACAAAACACTCGCTAAGATGATCTCTACCACATTTGGCACATGAAGGAGGATGAGGTCTGTTACTTACACTTTCCTGAGACCTAGACGGGATAGGCCTGTTCCCCTGCTCCTTCCTACTTCTAGGTGTAGGAGCACTAACTGAGGAAGGCGCGGGCATAAATAGACGTTTCTGAAATTGAGGGCGGTTCCCTCCATGGAATCTGGACTGACTGAATCCCTGTTACTCTAATCTAGCTCTTTTATTCCCTCTTACTCTCTCCCTCTCTTTCACCTTATCAGCTTCAATCTGTTGGGCATGTATCATCAACCAAGAAAGGTCCATCTCCCTATTAAGCATAACAGATCTACACTCTTTCACAACGTAACTCGACACGTCTGTCACGAACTTGCTCATGATGGTCCTGGAGTCAGCCATCATACTAGGAGCATATTAGGACAACTGATTGAATCTAAGGCAATACTCCTTAACAGTCATGAAGCCTTGTCTCAAATTCATGAATTCCTCTATCTTTGCTTTCCTCATCTCAAGAGGAAAGAATCTGTCCAAGAACGCATCCTGGAATAGCTACCAACTCATGGGAGCGGCATCCTCCCCTCTACTTTTCCTCTATATTTTCACCCAATCATATGCAATATCTTTCATTCGATTGGCAGCCAATTCAACACTCCCCCCTCAGTCACGTGCATAATCTGGGTGATTTTTCTCACTTCATCTAAGTACATCTGTGGGTCTTCACCTACCTTCAATCCATAGAACTCAGGTGGATTCATCCGCATAAAGTCATGAACTCAAGTTGCAGCAGAATTATTCTTTTGTGGAGACGGAACAGTAGCTTGGGTGTTGGCTTGAGCATTAGCAGTAACTGTCTGGGCTAGCGCCTGAAAAGCTACCCGAAATTCTACATGTGACATATGCTCTTTCAAGGGATCAACGGGTTGAGGTTGCTCATTGCTTCTACGATCTCGAAAAGGAGGCATTTTCTATTATAAGAGAGTACAAGTTAATCGCAGATAAAGAGACAATTGTAGGCACGATAAACTTTTAGAAAGAAAGAAATAACTTTTCCTAAAACGTCCCGTAGCCTCTTGTTCATAGATATGGCGCGTTACAGACCGATGATTAAGACTCTACGTAACGCGGCTTGTCAGACTCCTTAGGACTCTTTAAACCTTAGGCTCTGATACCAAGCTTGTAACGCCCCAAGTTCCCATCCCGAGATATCACACGGTGCTTAAGGCCACACAAGGACTCAAGCTAACCCTCCAAACCTGTCATCACTTCAAGAACTCATTTTGACAATAGTCATGCTAAAATAAGAGAGAATGACATATCATGAACATACTAGAATAAGATAAGAAACTAGCCTGTATAATCCAAAATACTAAAATTCTGTACATACCAACCCTTTAGTCTAACAAATCCTCTATACATCATAATCAAGGAGACATTGGGATAAACCCCCAACTGACTCAAATAGTACTGAAAGCTATAACAACAAAACGGTATCACAAATTACAGACACGGTCCTCGAACCATGAGGACTCACCACTGAGGAGACGTAGAGAGGAACCCGAATATCGCTAACGCGGCTGTGGCTAAGTACCTAAACCTACATTACGAGAAAATATAGCCCATAGGAAAATATGTGGGTCAGCACTTTAAAATGTACTGAGTATGTGGGAGTGCATGTAACAATGTAAATATCATCATCAATTTTATGAAAATATGCATATGTACAATGATAGCTCACTTGGCTTGAGTTAGATTGAAATATACTTTTCATGATCTCATTGTAAATAAATCATATGATAAAAAACTCATAAATCATCATAAACAACTCAACTCTTCAACTCAAGACTCGGAGTGACTCTGTAATTCAAGAAACTCGACTCTTATGGACATGAGAGGTTCTTATAACCGACATAAACCATGTGAGCTGCATGAAGTCCAATATTTTACCCTCATAAGGAGAGAACCTCATATTGGAGGGAGCGTCGTACTCTTGCCAGGGAGTACAACCTAAATTTAGTGATCACAATCTCCTACTCGACCTCTAGCCCACAATTATCAATATCAATCCTACGGTGGCACGTAGTTTCGGAGAAAATACCACATTTCCTACTTGGTGCTAAATACTACTCCCAGACACAAGCTCAGAACGAGTTAGGAAATCCACCACAAACATCACTAGGGTCTATCATGAAGATCAAATCAAATCTCTTTCTCATTTATCAAATCATAATTAATTGGTGGATTCCTAACTCGACTCAAATCAAATCAATATTTCTCGATATCAAAATGTATCAATTCATTAAATCATGGCAACATCAATAACTTTGAAGAAATATCAAGACTCATTGTAACAATTCAATCTCATAAATCAATATACTCAATAATCCAATTTCTCATAAGGAAGCTTAAAGCTTGACAAATATCTTGAAAGCACTTGAAATATCAACTTATGGCAGAAATATGAAATTCACAATATTAAATATCAAGTCATATCTTGGGAATAGTAAAATAATCATGTATAACAAAGTTTGAACAATTTATATTCTCATAATCTCATGATGAGGTAATTTGGGTATAAACCCACTTGCAAAATCATATAAATCCATGATAGAAATCAAAGCTTTGGGCACAATAACGAAAGAATTGCTCTTGTTCAAAACCCCACATACCTTAATCTTTGAAATTGGATGAACTATAGTGCTTGAGACTCTATCCGCACTTGTAATAAATAATTCTTGAAGTCCACACTATGAGAAAATTGATTCTTGAAGGAATCTTGAAGAATTTATGGATGATTTTTGGAAGGTTAAAGTTCTTGATGAAACCCTAGTTATACTCTCTTAAGATAATTGGAAGAGAAAATGGAGAAATTAGGGTTTGGATAGGGTTTTTGATATTTATAGAGGCTTCTAAAAGATGAAAAAAAGACCAAAATACCCTTGCAAAACGTCCCTTAGTTGCTGGAAAAAAATAGCTGACAACATTCGTGACAAGCCGTCAAGCTGGTGATAAGTCGTCACGAAATATCGTCACAAAAGGGTGAAATTTTAATTTTCTGCCTAAGGTTGACGACATTGGTGATAGGTCGTCACGGCCGTGACGACTTATCACAAAATGTCGTCACTGGGTCTGGCCCAGGGCTAATGACATTGGCGATAGGTCGTCACGCTCGTGACAGCTTATCACGAATGTTGTCACTCAGTTTCTCATCCTGACATGCTGGAGTAAAATGGCTATAACTCTTTGCTCTGATACTGAATTTGGGCAAAATTGGTACCGTTGGAAAGATAATTCAATTATCTATCCTGTGGTAGGTCATGAGATCAATAATTCATAGTATAACGAGAGATATGCTCATTTGAAGTTGACTATGCCAAAATCCTTCTCAAGAATTTAATCGATAAGGGATGTTTTGGTTTACCCAATCGTTAGGACATCTTTAAGGCCTTAATACACATCACCCTTAATCAGAAAACAACCAAAACACTATAATTTATTTCTCATAAGCTTAAGTCATGGTTGCACTATTGGTTAGAATCTCCGGGTATTACATAAAAGTACATGACCAATGACCCTTTATGATCATTTTTTATCAAATCTCCCATCGAGGATAGTTGTCATACTCATCCAACTATGCATAGCATGTTATTATATATATCTTTTATCATACTATATCACATTCACTTCTAGAAATGGATCTGTACTAATAATGCTTATTATACGTCATAGTATCTTCAAGAACTATAATTATTTATATGTGCTACCCAAATTTTCATTACAAACTATTGTCATGCCTTGTTATTATCATATTTATTGGGTACACATCAACTTAAATTTTAAAAGGTCAAGTGCATATCCACTCTGTATTTTCTTTTAATGAAAGTTTATAAAATTTCTCAAAAATTGGTTGTACGATAATTGTTTGTCCTAGACTTTTCATAGAGAAATTAATGGTTAAATTATCTTTATTTTCGAAGGATCATTTTGAGAATTCATAATGTTCTTTAATTTATAATTACCATAATAGTGATTATTATCATTTTGTCACGCTCATATTGATATATTCAATATCTTCGTCCAGACTTATTATGCACTATTCCCACATTGACACGAAAAATAAAGCAAATTTAATAGAACGAGTTTCATGAAATTTTTTAATCAAAAACATATTATTTTACTTTAATCATCAATATAACATTAATATGATGTATTGAGATTCAAAGCCAGCTCACCATATAAAGATAGTTAAGTCATAATTCAGTGGGACTCAAATGCAATATCTTATTATTATGACACATCAAAACTCCAACCTTGATGTGTTACCCTCCTGGTGTGATATGACTTGAATACATACCCTCAATTAATTACATAATAGCGCAAAGTACAGTCAGACCCACTTAAAATCTTATAACATTATCACTTTATTATGTTAATATTTATCACTGATTGCTTCAGTGATTTCAAACATTAATATCTTTAATTTCACAAAAATTACTATTCATATTATTAGAGTGGACCAATAGAAATAGTGCATCAAAAATTTTGATTTGACTTACCAACTAATTGATATATCACACAATTATTTTTAACAAGAATTTTTTATGGCATATTGATTTATCCAAATCAAAGAAAAACTCCCATAGTGCATGACTAAAAAACTATACAAAATATTATACAAATGAAATCATGGCAAGGGGAGTAATATTTGATTGCTATAATATAATTGAAATATGTGTTAGATGTGCATACAAGTAGTTAACAAAATGCAAAGTACACTTACCAAAGCTATGACTGAAAGTTTTAGTATAATTTCATATTTTATCACAGGTGAAAATAATTAAGTTGAAACTCAACCTTGAAAATTTGGAGTTTCGTCCTTGTAACGTGATTCTCAATATCTCTATTTATAGAATTATATTGAAAAATAACAAAGAATGTTATGAACACGACATTAAAATGTTTGGTCAAACAATAATTGATGGTTAAAAGTATATTTTAAGAGTTTATTTAGATTGAGTGATATTTTTGACTTACAAATTAAAAATAATAAGTTATAAATCCTAACTTATAACTTGTGACTTATTTTTATTAGGAAAAATACTTTGTTTCCATCCTGAACTATACACGAAATTGCTGAGACACACTCGCACTTTAGGAGGGCCCTATTACCCCTGGACTAATTAAAATTATAATTTTGACAATCTTAGTGTTTACGTGGTACATCAGTGAATCAACTCACTGAAGGTCCACTTAGACACACGTATGTGACACGTAGGCACTAAGGTTGCCAAAAATACAATTTTAATTAGTCCAGAGGTAATAGGACCCTCCTAAAGTTCGGGTGTGTCTCAGCAATCTCGTGTATAGTTTAGGATAAAAACAATGCATTTTCTCCTTTTATTATTTTAAATTAAAATAAAGTATTTATACCGTTTTTTTAATTTTATTCAAATACGTATATAATTAATTAAAAATTATTTTAATTTAAAATAAGTCCATTCAAATTATGCTTTAAATTTATTAAGTAAATACAAATTACTTGTCATTATAAAATACTTTTTAGAAGCTTACAAACAGGCTATTAATTCAATCCATGATGACCTTTCACTATGCTTTTGGGCACGGGACTTGGATTAAAAAGGACAAATAAGTTATCTAATTAAGTGAGAGTCCTCCAAATTTTTAAAATTAGGTGGAAGGAATAATTTTTTTTTTGAGTTTTTTTTAAAGTTTTTCCGTTTGAACAACTTGTCCCAATTGTGGAACAACTAGGAGTCTTTGTTCGATAATTTTGTGAAATTGTTCGATAACTTCAACAACTGCGCGTAGTTGTTGAACAACTAAGCGTAATTGTTCAATAACTAAGGGAAGTTGTTTAATAATTATGCGAAGTTGTTCGGACAACTATATTAGTTGTCCGAACAACTATCTCAGTTATTCAAGGGACTTAAGTTTTTGAAGAAATAAGTTTATGGGACCACTTATCTTTTTTTAATTGGAAACTTGGAAGGCCTTGTGGCTTATTTTTCTCTTTGGGCATGCTGTCTTGTAACTCACTTCAACCACTGACGAGATAAGTTTGTGGGACCACTTATGTTTTTTTAAATAGAAACTTGGAAGGCCTTATGGCTTATTTTTCTCTTTGGACACGCTGTCTTGCAACTCAAGTAACTCACTTCAACCACCGACGAGATAAATTTGTGGGACCACTTATATTTTTTTTAAATAGAAACTTGGAAGGCCTTGTGGCTTATTTTTCTCTTTGGGCACGCTGCCTTGCAACTCACTTCAACCACCGCCGGCATCCCCCGCTCTCTCACTCTTTCCCAGTTCTCTGCGAAACGTAAACGTAAAGGATCTCAATGTCGGTTGGATAACTCCCAACAGGGTGCACTCTATGCACCCTTAATTCCCCTCTCTCTAAAAATCCCTAACCACATTTTCTATCACTAACTCAGCAATGCCAATGCGAGGGCTCTGCTTTCTCCTCTTCTGTTTTTCCTTCCTCTTCTCTTCTGCTGATCCGATAGGTGAAGATTCAGGAAATTCCGTCATTGTCAATGCTGCTGAATTTAATTCCTCCTCCGTTGCGAGATCTGAGGAGGGTAGTTTCGCCAACATGATTGATCGAGCTTTGGAAAAGGAGTTCAATGAGACCGAAGAGCAGTCCGGTGGTTAGTCACATCACATATATTGTTTCCTTCTAGTTTCCTTTTTTTTTTCTTTTGTATTTGCTGAATTACATCACCTGGACATTCAAATCACGTGGAGGGTAAGTTGCGACGCTGGGAATATTTGAAGTTTGGTAATCCTGGGATGGGGTAGGGTGTAGTGGGGTTGAAAGAAAAGAGTTACATTAACTGAAGTTTGAATAGGTGTGGATGTAAGTGGTAACGCTAGCCGGACGATGGAATGGAGAGTAAGAGGGAAGACGGGGTATATTAGAAGTCAAAACACTCAGAATACAAGTTCGAGCCATGCAGTTAGGTGGATCAAGGTAAGTGGATACACTAGTGATCCCGGAATAGGGATTGGTGAGAGTTGGGCCTAATTATCGATAAGTAGATGCCAATAATGGTATGTCATTTCAGTGTCTTAAGGATCATTTCAGTAGCTAAAGGATACATATGTATACATGTCTTAAGGATCATTTCAGTAGGTAAAGGATGCATATGTATACACAAGACCACAATTGGAGATTATCTGACAGTACTATATACCTGTCTCATATAGAGTATCTGAAAGCAAACTAATGCTCACTTGCTTGTCATGCATCTCATTCAAATCTAATTAAACTAGACAGCTGAATATAATATAAGCTAACAATAAAAACAACTACATTACCTTGAGTGGTTTAGGTGCTAAGTGGAAACACGGGTTATTTAGAAGTTATGTTATGTCGAAGATCTGCGGAAACACATGGTTTGGCATACAGTGGGTTGTGTCGTGTCTGAGAAATTGGAGAGGTGATACATAACTGGGCAAGCAGTAGGTTGTGAAATGTAGCCCCATTATCTTATGTGGATATTTTGGAGGGAAAGGAACATAGGAGAATTTGAAGATGAGGTTGCACAGATGAGGACATTTCTTTTGTTTTGGATTGGTTTTTAGTGTACCCACGAGATCCTTATTCATATAAATGACTGAATGTCTTTTATAGAGAACTATATTTTTTGTGTTGGTTATCTACTATGTGTTTTACTATGTGTTTGTGTGATATCTTGTGCCTTGAGCCGGGGGTCTTTCGGAAACAGCCTTTCTACTTCATCAGAGGTAGAGGTATGGACTGCGTACATCTTACCCCCCCAGACCCCACTAAGTGGGAATACACTGGGTTTGTTGTTGTTGTTGTTGTTGTATCTACTTATTGGTATTATTACCTTATCAACAAAAAAGGAGTGAGAATAATGGAGGGGTGGGGTTAAAAAACAAGAGAAGTAGTTAAATTGCTTGATTGTTTGAAGAATAATTGGAACACGACGTATATTGTAAGTTAAAGTCATGTGAAGTGTAAATGAGACCATATTTTAAGTATGTAGGTAGGCTTGTGAAGTGTACCGCAGGTACACCCGGTGATCCTGGGATGGGGTGGGGTGGGGGGGTTAACAAAGGAAAAGATGACATTATCGGAGTTTTCAAGTATAATTTTGAAATTTAATTGATTAAAGCATGCAGCCTGGGGCTTAAATTGCATTTTTTTTTTTTTGGGATAAGGAATCTACAAGACTTCATACGTGTTTAGTTTGTCCTCATCACCTTAGTGCCCTCACTTGAGTTACAAGCTTGCGTTACCAAACTCAGTTAAATTGCATTTTAAGGGGCTCAATTCAATAAGTTTGTTAGATTTACATCCTTAACTATTAATTGTGAAAAGGGATTTTCTTTAACAATTTCAATAGAATTACTTGCTTGAGTGGCAATTTCGGTGCTTGTAAAGGCAGTTATACACACACACACACAATACAATACATACATACATAAATGTAAGTATGTATAGATAATGTGGCAATATAATGCGTTTCTAGATTTGATTGATTGTTCTCAGTGATGCGTTTAGAAACTTGAGGTATTTACTATTTATATTTGATGCTTAAGATTTTCTTTTGATTTTATGAAATACTTTAGAACCTCAACTTGTTCTTTTTCGATTTTCTTTTGATTTTATGAAATACTTTAGAACCTCAACTTGTTCTTTTTCTTTCTCGTGATATGATAAACCCATACCCTGAACCTCGAGAGTCAAGGTGGTGCATTCCACTTTTCCCTGTTTATAACTTGAGGTGCAAATTTCGAAGATGGAGGTGGAGTGTCCTTCCACTAGGCTATCTCTAGCTTATTAAGAATCCTTAATTTTCTTTGAAAGGGAAGTTATTTGGAAGTTCAAATTACCTCAATTCAACTGCTTTGGGATTGAGATAGTTGATTGATTAATTTGTCTTTAATAATTCACGCATGTGTCTTTTGCTCTTCCTTTTCCTGCACGTCTATCTTATACTATTACCTTTGTTTCAGCAATCGATCACGGGAGCTTCAACAGTAGCGTTGCAGAGCAAGAGGTGTGCAATGTTCCCTTAAGTTATTGCCTTAAGGAGATAGTAATAATAATTGGATGCCATGTGCTAGTAAATGATACTGATTTGAACTTCTCAACAAATTAGGCTTTATCTTGAAATTAATTGCTATAATCTTTTTAGTTTATTTACTCTTATAAGTAACTGAATGTATTGGATTTTGTAGGTCTGACTGTTGATCTGTAACATACTGATATCTTCCTCAAGGAGTAATATGTATTCATTTGCTAGATTCTTTTCTGGTTTTAGATTCATTTTACATATTCGGTTTCTTTTTTAAAAATACATCTAATAGTTGTGTAATAATTAGGGAACTTTCCTTTGTCTTACCTAGCCGAAAATTCTATTGAAGGAACCATCTTGGATGTATTTATTCATGAATTCAAATTAATTTTTTCTCTTCTTTCTCCCTTTCGCGCTTGATTTTATAGTTGTTAACTGTAGATCGAAACAACTTCCTGTTTAGATCATTGTTTTCACTAAAAAACTTTTTCACCACTGTCTCAAGTCATGGTGAACTTGTTATCTCAGCATTCGTGTTCAATTCAATAGTCAAATCATTTGTTTGATCACATCAAGAGTTTTTTCTTGACAGGATGAAGCGATCATTAATACATGTCTAGAAACACCAATAAATACACTGTCACATGCCATTAGAAGTTCTATCACCAACACGCTTGACACCTCACCATCACGATTATTATGCATTTTTCATGGAAAGTGGACATGCCTACTTGTCTGGTTAGACCTTGGGAGGTCCAGTAGTGCTTCAGAATTCTTTTTTAAAGATAATACCACTTTGGTGTGAAATCAATGAATTTACTTTCCTTCATTTTAAAAAGAACAAACATAAAATCGTTGAAATAAGGACAGTCAGTGGTTACTCATTAGCCACATAAAAGGCGGCAACAACTTAAAATGTCAATGGTTTTCTCTAGGACTTTCCGACATACTGGCTCCCTAATTTCTGTCCCTTTGTGAGCATTGTCACGTTCTGACCACACATTAGTTATTATTAATTCAGGAAGGATTTCAATATGAGCTGCTTCAGTAATACGGCTAATTAATTAAGAAAAGGATTCTCCAAAGTAGTCATAGTATGTCCTTTTGAGGTATTGCCAAAAACAGTTTTGTTGAACATTGCATAGTTTCTTAGTCTTGTTAGCTTATCACCCGTGTAACTTGCAATTTAGAAAAGCAATATAAGAAAATCTTATTATGCTTTCTTCAGTTTAATTTTTTGACTATGACCTACTTCCAAGTACAATGGAATATGCATTTCTGAAGCACTTCATTTCTCAGGCTGTTTTGGAAACCGTTGCTAGGGTTGGTAGGGTCAAGCTCAAGAAGAGCGAGACAAATGAGGAAAAGTATGCCATGCTATCTTATGATTCTCTTTCTACTTCTTTGAAGGTCTCCTTGTTATTACAAAATGAAAGACTAAAATGCTATTGTTACTTTTTTTGTGTTTTTTTATTAGGTCATTCCAGTTGCACAGTGTTTTCAACCTGGATAATGACAATGGAGCAGAAGATACACCTACTTTGATAGATCGAAAGGTACTTCTTGCACCTATGAAATTTCTTTTGGAGAAGAGTACCTTTGTGTTCTGCTAGTAAGATGATTATGGATGACTGAGGACACAAGTCACTAATTGGTGCCTCGCCCTGCCCCCACCAGGATAATGTCTTTATCATGTCTAATCCAAAATCAAAGTTTCCAGTGCTGCAGCTAGATCTAAGGTTAGCTTACTCCCTCTTTCCCACATCCTGGTTATTACATAAGTTAAAAACTGTAATAGATAGACAAATTTGTCAGGGCATTTTATTAATAGATCTGATTTAATGTAACTCAATGGGCAGACTGATATCTGATCTGGTTGTTGTCATTGTTTCTGCAACTTGTGGTGGCATCGCCTTTGCTTGCGCTGGACAACCGGTCTGATAATTACTCCTTTGCCTTTTTCTGATTGATAACTGCAATAGCTTCTTTCACTGTCTTCTGCATCCGGCCTGTTTGGCGTGTGGATTTATGTTTCTTTAACTTCTTTATCAGTCTTACTTTCTATCATATGCTATTAATGTCTTGCAGGTTATCACTGGATATTTGCTGGCAGGCTCAATTATTGGACCTGGTGGTCTTAACATTATCAGTGAAATGGTGCAGGTATGTTGATTTTATGACTCTTCCAAATAAGTAAATCAATTGTTTGATTAATCAGTCAACTTAATCCCAATTTATCCTCAATTAACTAAGGGCCTATTTGGCATGAAATTTTTTCACTTTTTCTCGGAGTTGAACTTTGGGAAACACCAAGTGAAGTGTATTAAGGATGCTGACGACAAACTTTTGGTGGAGGAGGTTCTTATTAGGAGGAGATGGCATTCTTACTTTCATAAGCTCTTGAACGAAGGGACACTAGCATTGCGTTGGGGTTTTAGAACACTGAGAGAGACTTCACGACTATGGCTATTGTAGGCGAGTTAAGGTTGAGGAGGTTAAGAGTGATATTCGTAGGATGCATAGGGGTAGAGCGATTGAGCTATACGAGATTCTAGTGGACTTTTGGAAGTGCGAGGGAGGGGTAGGGATGGGATGGTTGGCTTTAACATCATTTTAAGGACGATGAAGATGTCTAAAGCTTGGAGATGGAGTACGATGATTCTATTGTATAAGAACAAGGGTGACATTTATGATTGCAACAGTTATAGGGGTATTAAGTTGTTGAGCTACACTATGAAAGTTTGGGAGAGGGTGGTAGAGTTGGGAGAGGGTGGTAGAGTTGAGGTTACGAAAGATTGTGACTATTTCTAAGAATCAGTTTGGATTTCTGCCAGGACGCTCGACTTCTGGGGCCATCCATCTCGTAAGGAGACTGGTGGAGCAGTATAGGGAGAAGAAGGTCTTGCACATGGTGTTCATCAACTTGGAGAAGGCTTATGATAGAGTCCCCAGGGAGTTTTATGGAGGTGCTTGGAGGCTAGAGGCGTACTATGGTGTATGCTAGGGCGATTAAGGATATGTACGGCGGAGCCAAGACTCGAGTTAGGACTGTGGGAGGGGACTCAAGAGTACTTTCCCGTCTTGATGGGGTTACACCAAAGATCGACTCAGCCTTTTTTATTTGCCTTGGTGATGGATGTTTTGACTTATGCAAATTCAAGGTGAGGTGTGTTGTTCTGCAGAATACAGAGAAGAAGAAGAAAGACATATTTTATGATTAAAAAAATATTCTGCTTGTTTATTCATTCACATCTTAGAAAATAAATAGACAAAAGACTCCTATTCTATCTCAACTAAATAACTGAATTTCACAAATAAAATTACTAAACCAAAAAAAGAAAGATAACAACAAATAACTCAATACTTCAACACTCCTCCTTGAGATGTTTGCTGGTAACTCCAAGTTGTTCACGAAGAGTTTCAAATCTGAATTTTGGAAGAGCTTTATCAGCGAGTTGATCCTCCGAACAACAATGGACAAGCTTGATTTCCTTATTTTTCTCAACTTCTCTAATGGCATGACACTTGACAAGAAATATGCTTTGTTCTACTATGTCGGACTGGTTTTCTGCAATTGCAATTGCTGAAGTGTTATCACACTTGATCTTAGTTGCAAGTTGCGATTCCATTCCAAGATCTTTTAGAATTTTCCTCAACCAAATAGCTTGATTTGCTGCTGTTGATGCTGCTACATACTCTGCCTCTGCAGTGGATTGCACCACTATTTCTTGCTTCTTCGAATTCCAAGAAAACACACCAGAACCCAAGGAAAAAGCATAGCCAGTAGTGCTCTTCATATCGTCAGTATGTCCGGCCCAATCACTATCAACAAAGCCAAGCAAAACACCTTCTTCAACTGGTCTAAACCATATTCCGAGTTGTACAGTACCTTTTAAGTACCTAAGCACTCTTTTCGTAGTAGCAAAATGAATGTTACTGGGACTTTGCAGCCTTGAAACCGTCAAGTACAAGAAACTTCCAATCAAACTTCTATATAATGAAGCATCACACTTCTCTGCTCCGTCTTCTTTTGAGAATTTTGTATTGAAAACCAATGGTGTAGGAACAGGTTTACAATTTTGTATTCTGAACTTTTTCAGAATCTCCAAAGCTATTTGTGTTGATTGAGAAAAATTCCAAATTTTGATTGGCATACTTCCAGCCCCCAAAAATACATCATCTCTCCCAAATTTGACATTTCCAACCGTTTCTCTATTTTCACTTTAAACTTCTGCAACTCTTCCTCATCACTACCCGTAACAAGCAAATTGTCAACATATAGAGAAACAATTAATGAGCCATCATTAGGGAGTGTCTTCACATAAAGTTTAGTATCATTGTCACTTTTTTGGAAACCTTGGTTGCATAATTGATCATCGATTCTGCTATTCCAAGCTCTTGGACCCTGTTTTAACCCATATAAAGCTTTTTGAAGCTTATACACCCTACTTTCACTTCCCTGAACCATAAAATCTTTGGGTTGATCTACATAAATTTCCTCTTCTAGAAAGCCATTCAAGAAGGCAGATTTGACATCTAAATGCCAGATTTTCCACTTCATCTGTGCTGCTAATGCAATCAAAATTTTAACGATGTCCATCCTTGCAACATGTGCAAGAGTATCCGAGTAATCACCTCCAGGCTGTTGAGAATAACCTTTAACAACCAGCCTTGCTTTGTGATTGTTGATAGACCCATCCGCATTTAGTTTCACTATGTACACCCATTTAACTCCAATAACTTGCTTATTTTCAGGTTTGTCAACAAGTTTCCATGTCTCGGACTTTTCAATCATGGCAATTTCCTCCTTCATCGCTTGCTTCCATTCTTCAACCTTGCAGGCAGCTTGAAAGTTTGAAGGTTCTAGGACAACAAGATTACATCTTTCATAAATTTCAGCCAATGGTCTTGTGCCTCTAACAGCAAAATGTTCATATTTCTCTGTTTCCAAGTCTTCACTTGAATCTTGAAAAGTAGGTTCAACAACCATCTTTCTGACTTAGAGAGATATTCCAATCCCAATAAGCATCTTCATCCACCTTCACATCTAGACTTGCAAAAACTTTTCAATATTGTAGATTCTATAGCCCTTTGAGAAAGTGCTATAACCAACCAAAATTCCTTTTTCAGCTTTTTCATCAAGCTTACTCCGTTTGACAGCTGATACATAGTATAACAGAAAGAACCAAGCACCTTTAGATGCCCAATTGATGGTTTTATGCCATTCCAAGCTTCAACTAGTGTCATTCCATCCACAACCCTTGTTGGCAGTCTATTTTGCAGATAAATTGATGTGTTTATCGCCTTTGCCCAGAAAGACTTCGGCAATTTTTTCTCAAAAATCATGCACCTAGCCATCTCAAGAACAAATCGATTTTTTCTTTCAGAAACTCCATTTTGCTGGGGTGAGTAAGTGACTGTAAGTTATGCTCAATTCCCATATCATCTCAAAACAAATGAAATTCACTTGAAGTATACTCCTTCCCATTGTCTGTTCGAAGAGTTTTCAACAAACATCCACTTTGAGTTTCACAGAAAGCTTTAAACTTCTTAAAAACAGCAAACACTTCAAGCTTTTGCTTAAGAAAATATACCCAGGTCATTCGAGTAAAATCGTCTATAAAAAGAATAAAATACTTGCTGCCATTGATTGAAGGAGTTTTCATCGGTCCACAAATATCAGAATGAACAAGTTGTAACTTCTCACTTGCTCTCCATGATGCTGACTTTGGGAAAGGCAATTTGTGTTGCTTTCCTAGTTGACAACTTTCACACACATCTGAACATAACTTAATTTCAGGCAAGTCCTTCACTAAATCATGCTTTTAAGCATATTGAATGGATTTCAAGTTATAATGGCCAAGTCTTTTGTGCCATAATCTTGAATCCTGCACACATCTACTACTTCGACAAACTTGCTCAGAATTTGAGTTCCAATTCAACGGAAAACTTCTTTTTATCATTTCAACCTTAATTGGCCGCTAGATTCGGAAACAACACATTTTTTGTCTTTGAACAATTACATATAATCTTATTCTAGCATTTGACCAACACTCAATAGATTTTGGTCAAGATTAGGTACCAACAAAACATCTTGAATAAATTTAGTACCTTTGGGAGCTTTAATTGCCACAGTTCCTTTACCAACAATCTCTAACTTGGTTTTATCGGCCAACTTAACACTACCTTTGGCAAATTCCAACTTCGTAAAATATTCTTGGTTGTGGTCATGTGTTGAGTGCAACCACTGTCCAAAAACCATGTATTTTCATCATCTAATCTTGTTGCTGCCATCGCTGTAAACACAAACTCCTTTTGTTCTTCAACTTTCAAAACGTTGGCTTTTTGAGTTTGTTGGTTGTTCTCCTTCTTCACTCTGCAAAACCTTTCAATATGACCAAGTTTATTGCAATATCTACACCGGAGAGGTGGTTTCTTTCCCTTAAACCAACAATCATCCTCTTTATGATTGTTTTTTCTACAGTACTTGCATTGAGAAAAGTTTTCTTTCTTCTTGACTCCATTTCGAGAATCGCCTTCATTTTTTCTACTAGAATTAGTAGAAGTTCCTGGGGCTTTACCTTCCTTTTGCATCTGCATCTTCCCTTTAAACTTGGCTTGAAGAGCAGTTTCAGTAGCTTCTTCTAGCCTTAAAGGATCTTTTTTGCTCTTGAGCTTGAAGAGCATGTACAAGTTCTGAAGGTGACATTTTTGTGATATCATTCGAATCTTCGAGTGAGGAGATCTTTGCTTTAAATCTTTCCTGCAAACTCATAAGAACTTTTTCACGATTCTTGGATCTGTAAGCTCTTCTTCCATATGTCTGATTTGGTTTACAACCTTCATCAACTTGTTGGAGAATTCTTCAATAGTTTCTGAATTCTGAGAATTTCAAACTCTCTTCTTAGATTTATCACTTTTATTTGCCTGATCTTGTCACTTCCTTGAAATTCTTCTTTCAACTTGTCCCAAGCCTCCTTTGTAGTCTCGCTTGCTATAACTCTTGCGAAAATTACTTCCGAAAGAGCTAATTGTATGCAAGAGAGTTTTAAAGTTTTTTGAAACCTCTTCTATGTGATTCTTAATTTGCGCCATAGTTGGATTATTTGGCAAAGGATTTGCCTCTCCTCCAACCTCTACCACTTCCTACAGATCATATGCTCGCAAATAGGTTCTCATCTTGACAACCCAAATTGGATAATTCTCATCAGAAAAAATTAGGGGTGAAGGAATTGAGAAATTGCTGGAAGCCATAACAATATTAACTTTTACGCAGGTTTTTTTTTGGGGGGGTTTTCTCTAACTCACAAGCCCTTAGAATCAAATAGCTCTAATACCAATTGTTGTTCTACAGAATACAGAGAAGAAGAATACAGAAACATCTTATGATAAAAAAATATTCTGCTTGTTTGTTCATTCACATCTTAGAAAATAAATAGATAAAAGACTCCTATTCTATTTCAACTAGGTTACTAATAAAATCCTATTCTATCTCAACTAAATAACTGAATTTCAAAAATAAAATACTAAACCAAAAAAAGAAAGATAACACAAATAACTCAATACTTCAACAAGGTGCCTTGGTGTTTGCTATTTGTGGATGATGTAGTCTTGATTGATGAGACCCGTGGTGGAGTTAATGCAAAGTTGGAGGTTTGGAGGCAAACCCTAGAGGCTAAAAGGTTTAGGTTGAGTAGGTCCAAGACGGAATACTTGGAGTGTAAGTTCAGCGTGGTGTGGCATGAGGTTGATTTGGTTGTAAAGCTTGATACTTAAGCCATCTAGAAAAGAGATAGTTTCAAGTTTCTTAGGTTTATGATTCAGGGGAATGGAGAGATTGGTGAGGATGTCACTCACCAGATTTGGGTAGGATGGATGGAATGGAGGCTCGCATCCGAAATCTTGTGTGATAAAAAGGTGCCTCCTAAACCCAAAGGTAAGTTCTACAAAATAGTGGTTAGACTGGCTATGTTGTATGAGGCGGAGTGTTGGCCGGTCACAATTCTCACATTCAAAAGATAAAGGTGGCGGAGATGATGATGCTAC